>NW_028258294.1:28144837-28446889 GCF_053883595.1 Heterocephalus glaber | reverse complement strand
AAGCAGAAATGGCACAGTAGAAAGCACGATGGAGGAAAACTTATCCACCAGTGGCAGTTGGAAAGTAAAAAGGAAAGAGAGGAGCCAAGAAGAAGAACACAAGCCCTCAGGTTACCCACATACCTGGCCTTTTCCAGCTAGGCCCCACCTTCTAACAGCACCTTCCAGAGGTAAACTCATCAGAGGATTAACCCACTGACTAGTATAATGGTTCCATGATCTAAACAAGAGCCCCACTTCTGAACCTATAAAACTTTGGCATGGGAGGGGATGAGGACCCAATTTAGATCTAAACCTTTATAGTTGGGAATGGGAGTACAGAACACAGATGATCACACTGAATGTTTTGTGGCTAGGCATGTCTAGAAGTGGCACAGGTCATTCAAACTCACATTCCATTTGCCTATATGCAAAAGGAACTATGGAATGTTGTTTATTGTGTTTATTGTGTGTCTTGAAGAAGAGGAGGTCAGGTTCTGTACAATAGAAGGAATAAGGTCTACCTTTAAAGTACATCTCATCCAGTTTTATAACTCTTGGAAAGCTATAACCTCTGTAAAATTCACTATTCAAACTGTGCCCTATGGTTTCATGAGATGTGCTCTAGCAGTAGTGGCATGTTGGAGAAGCTGCCACTACTGGTTCCCGAAAGCCAATTATTAAATTTTCAGAAAATTTATTCTCCTGTTGTTTATTGAAACCATTAGCAAATATTAAATGACAATACGTAAATTATCATCAGGTAAATTATATTAAAATAAAGATAATAGGGCCAGGGATTTAGCTCCGTGGCTCCACTGCCTGCCTCGCAAGCACAAGGACCCAAGTTCCATCCCTGGTAACAAAAAATAATAATAATAAAATAAAATAAAGGTAATAAATATAGAGATTTATCACTTGATTATTTTACCAGATTGTCTTCTTATCTATATTCTTGAGCTTGTTTGCATCAATTGTAGGTTTAGAGTGAAAATAGCATGTAATGGTGCATATGAGTGATATTCCAACTCTACCTTCAATGATATCACATCTGCCGCTTGAAATCAGTGAAAGTATTCATGCCATGAAAATCTGAAATAAAGGCTCCCTCACCCCAGAGAGAGTTGTTAAATATTTAGAGGGTGGGATTGCTTGCAGGGAGAGGGAAGGATTGTGAAAAGAAAAGAGACTCAGAGCTGGAAATGCCCCAGAGCCGTGCTCCCTCCCATCCGCATGGATCTGAGTAGATGTGGTTCTGTCAGATTTATATACTGGCATTCATGTAAGCTTGTGTTTGATAAGGATATTCTACTGCTTGAAAATAAATCTTTCAAATTCCTGTACTGTAAGATTTACAAGGTCCCTTCTTGGCCATCATTCTTTCCTTCATGGATTTCACAGAACATTTACTGATGCTTATGTTGTACAGTGCAGACAGAGCAGCAGCCTCTTTGAAGTCAATTATGATAGTTTGTGTTCCACCCTCTTCCCAGAGGACAGGAAAGAAAGTAGAATACCATGGGTCAGGTGCCTATAGACAGATATCCTCAGGTCACGCCCATCACACCTACAGAAGAGGGAAATGAAAGTGCAAACCCTCCAAGGCACCCATGGGGAGCAAGTGAAGACCTTCCTACCACTCTCCCTGCTCACCTCACCATAGCTTGAACATTTATTCAGCAACATATACTGAACACTTACCATGTGCCTGCCCCATTCTAATGCTTGTTGTATACCAATGAACTCCTAAAGAGGAATTAATCAAGTTTAAGCTGATTAGGATTTGTCCAAGAGAAGCATCTTTCTCAGCCTTAGCTGACCTAAGAGTTGTATCTCCACTAATTTGATCCTCTCCTTGGTTCCTAGAGAAGCACACAACATTGACTTTCACACTACGGGCAGGACATAGCTGGGTAGCAGATGAAACTGGAGAAAAGTATGAGCTTATAGAAAGTGAGTCATATAGAGTATAAAGTACTCCCTTGCTAGGGGTGTAGCTTAGTGTGCTTGCATAGCATGCTTGAGGCCATGCTAGGGGGATGGGGGGAACTCATTAACCTCAGGGGATGGGGGGAACTCATTAAGAATGAACAAAATATTCCTCTTCATTTTGCTCCCTTTTTATAAAACTTAGGACCCTCAAAATCTTCTCTGTACCCTGAAATTTCCTCACTCCTTCAAGCTGCAGTGATGTGCAAACTACTACAATTTAAGCCTTCTTCCTCCAGTGGCTCTTATGTGTTCTCTGACCAGGACAGGGATGGCTGATACCATTTGAGGGGGGATGGCTGATTTCCATCACTTGAAATTGCTAAAACCAGATGAAGATTCTTTTTTAAATTGAATTGAGTTCCTTTGGTCTACAATGAAGCAGGAAAGCAAAACTCAAGGGAGTTTCTACTTCCATGTCCTACATAGCAGCTGGGTGGATAGCAGCTGCCAGTGTGTCTGTTACATGCACAGCCCTGTGCCAGTCCCTGTAGGGAAGGAGACAGAAAAGACACCCCTAATACTGTGAGGCTGCATCAGAAACACAAACTCCACTCTCCCTCTCCAGTGTTCTTTCTCCTGTGCCTTCTCAGAGGAGGGGCCAGGGTATGAGGTCCGTAGCAGGTCCAGAGAGTCTAGCAAGTCCAGGGGCTCCTAGCCCAAACATTCTGTTCTCTCTGCTCAGCAGCCCCCCTGACTCCAGCCAGCTCCAGAAACTCACTGAGTCTCTGTTGCTTTTGTCATCTTAGTCTCTAGACCCATCCTGATGTCAGGGCTTCTGACAGTCTATAAAGAGTATGGCTCTGTCCTCCGGGCACTCCAAGTTCCCCAGGGTAACTCTATTTTTACATTTTCAGGAGATTGCAGCTCTGTTATGAATTCACTAGCACACATCCTATCCATCTGATACCTTCTCTTCTCCCAGGCTCCCAAGAGTTAAAGCTCTCTACTCCTAGGGCAGATAGCCTAGCAGGAAGACATTCCTGTGAGTGCCTTTGAAGAAGACAATGAAGAGGGAAGATGTTAGCTAGCGTTTTCCAGAAAAATGGACCCAATAGGTGAAGGAGAGAAAGAGAGGTCTATTTTGAGAAATTGTCTCACACATTTCTAGGGCTGGGAAAGACAAAATTTGTAGGGCTGCTCACCTTGCTCAGGGCCACAGGAGGCTGCAAATTGGGGAAGTGTTCCTGTGCTCCATCTTGAAATCTAATTGTTTCTTCTGGAAACCTCAGTCTTTCTGTGTAAAGCTTTCAGCTGGTAAGAAGACGCCCACCCACAAAGTCTACTGATAAGAATGTTGCTCACATCTGAACGTTGCCTTTTCAAGGGCATGTAGGCTGATGCTTGACTGAACATCTGAGCACCATGTCCTACTCAACCTGACACTAAAACTAACTGTCACAGAGACTCCTACCTCAGAGCCCCTCTGCCCTTTGGCCCTTACAGTGTAGTAAAACAGACTTCTCCACCTAAGAGCTGGAAGGAGATATTTGGGAACAACTCTCTTCACATATCATTAAATATGAAGAAGTGAGCCACACAGCCTAGAGCCAGAGGAGGAACATGTTCACAAGAAACAGGGATGAAATTAGCTAATGTGAGTCTCTATGAATTAGGGTGCCAACAGAAGGCACATAGAACACATTAGGATTATTTGAAAAAATTTAATGAAGATTCTTTACAAAATTATAGGCAGGGAATAAGAGGAAAGGGAAAATACAATGACTCAAATAAAAGAAAGGGCAGTGACCAGAACCAGAAAAGGCAAGCTGACAGAGAGAGCTTTCTTGAGAGAGACAGTGTTCAAGGAGTATGGGCCACTGGAGATTCCCTGCACAAAAGGCAAGGAGATAATCACCCCAACCTTCCCATCCATTGGCCACCAGCACACCTCACTGGCCCAACTCAACAGAAAGTTGAAAACCAAGGGGCCAGTGGGTTGGTCCAGCAAGTCAGCCCCCAGCAGTGGATACAGAGTGGAGAAGGCTGGAGAGCAAATCTGCCACTGATTCTGAGAGGAGCAAACAGTGCATATCCTAAAATAAAATTCCCTACACATGCAGGTAAGTGCACTGCACACACACACACAAATCCACACAGTTCTTAGTTACTTTCTGCTTGCTGGGACACAATACTTGACACCAGCAATTTAAGCGGGGAAAGGCTTATTTTGGCTCATGTTTTCAGTCTGTGGTCTTCTGGCTCCAACAGCATGGTGGAAGGGTCTAAGTAAAGGAAAGCTGCTCACATCATAGTGGCCAGGAGCAGAGAGAGAAAGGAGGAGCAAGGAAGGACACATAGCCTTCCAGGTCATACCCCCAGTGACTCACTCCCAACCAGGCCCCACCTCCTAAAAGGAAGTGAGCAGTAGCATTCCCATGATCCAGTCACCTTCCAAAAACCCTGCCTCTGAGCACATGAGGCTTTGAGGGGATATTCTTGATCTAACTCATAAGTGCACAGATTCACATGTACAAATGCACATGCATCCATGTATACACACAGGGATATACACATACATACATATCCATATAAACACCTATACACACTTGTTGGTGCATTCACATGCATTCACACATATGTATTAATATGTACACACACATACACACACTCATGCATACATACCACACTTAATCAGAGTCTGCAGAGGCTCTTTCAGCTCAGTCAGAAATTATAGGAGACAAAACGAATGGAATTTAAATGAAAATGAGAAAAAGACCAGGAATGATGGGCAGACTTCTCTAATTGTTTCTATTTTTAGAACCCAGACAGCAAGTGGCAAAAAAGAGAAGATCGGGCCTCCTGTAAGCAGGAAGCTGACCAAAGAGCCCATTGTTTTCTTTATTATTGAAAGTAGAAGAGAAGGAAGCAAGCCTTCCCCTCTCCACTCTCCCCTCTCTCACTCTCCCTTACCCTTCACACTCCTGTGTCCCTCTCCTGCACCAGAAATTGAGCCCTGGAAGAAAGGAAGGTACTTCAAACCAGAATGGGGAAGCTGACCTGACTTTCTGAATATGTGACTTTGAATGTGTTCCTGAGGGCCAGCTCTAGACTATAAGGTGTCTGTGTGCAAAGAGAGATGACCATTTTGGGCAGATAAATAAGAGAACACCCTCTAGTTGGCTGCAGCCCTCTAAGGGTCCTGACTTGGCAGATGGTGCACAGCTGCATTTGCAGCCCCTCAGTGGTGGGGGTGGGGAGAGGTTTGCAGCATCCCAGCTGCACAACTGTCGGCAGCAGGCAGATATCATTTCACATCTGCACACTTCAGCTTGTTCTCTCTATGAGTGGGGATAGGATCGGCAAAAGGTAGGGTACCTAGTGCAGGATACAAAAAGCAAGGTGAGAGCCAAGGATTTAAGCAATGAATTGATTCAGCCTGGGTTACCTGCCATCTATGAGAAGGAGGTGATAGCCAACTTTTATTGGCATCTTTAAGTGAGAAGTTGGAGGACTTAGAAATACCCAATGGCTGAATTTTAGGTCACATCATGATTATTTTCTTCTTGATACAGAAGCTTCCAGCACTTCCTAATCATTGCAGAGTGAAAGCCAAGGGCTATGGTCCCACCCTACCCCACAACCTAATTGATTCAGGGTAAATCCTAAAAATAAAGTGAAAGAATTTGATTCATATGGTGTCATATTACTTCTTCTTGTCATTGGTTGACAAAAATGTTCTTTCTGATAACCCCTGGGCTTTATTCCAGCCCCCTACCTTGGGTCTTGTGTGCAATTTGTTGGGAGCTTTGCTGTCAGCTCAGGAGTTAGTGTCCATTTTCTCCTTGGCAGATGATCCAGGAAAGGGAACGCTTGAGTTTCAGCAGAAAAGTTGAGGTTAGACATAAGGCAGAACTTCCTGACATTGAAACCAGTAAATAAATGATAAAGTGAACTTTATTCTTGAGGAGAAGACATGGGTCTTGGGAAACAGGAGTGAGACCCTCATCTGGTGAAGAGAGTGATTTAGAAGTGTGTTTGGATTTACTCCTGGGACACTCTGAGCCATGGAGATAAGAGCTGTACTTATAAGCCCCTTCTAGGCTCCTCTGAAGGCCCCAGAGGTTAATGTTTCCATTTAAATGGAAATTGAGTGCAAAACTATTAGCAACTGTTCAAAAAGAACCAAATTACAAGGGGCTGTTCTTTGCACAGTACAAACAGAGCTGTCGCCAATGTTCCTCACCTTAAATATTAAGGTGAGGCCCACTGAAGGTCATTCTTCTACCCACACAGGAAGCTGAACCCTTGGAAATGTTTCATTTGGAACACAAATGATGGAACCAGAAAACTCTCCTCAGGCCTCATATCCTGATAGGCCCCAAGGAGGATCAGATGCAGACTCTCTAAGAACATCCGCAAAATATGAGTCACACCAGCCCTCACCTCCTCAAGCATCTCCTGGCACATCAAATCAATCCTCATTACTTGCCAATTCCATATTTGCAAATTCACCTACTGGCTAAAATTTGCCTGGAACCCCAAACCAATGCTCAAGGCACTCTTGTGGGCATTCATCTATAGGCATGCACAAAGCAGTGGGATTTTTCCTGGTACTGGGGATTGAACACAATCTTCACACTGAACTATATCCCCAGCCCTTTTTATTTTATTTTACTTTTTTATTTTGATACAGGGTCTTGTTAAGTCACTAAGTTTCCAAGGGTGGGCTCCAACTTGTAATCTTCTTGCCTTAGCCTCCCAGAGTGATGGGAGCAATGAAAATTTCAAGTAATTCACTGTGCACATTTCCAAATGACATCAGGCAAGGTGATGCTCTGCATCTCTGTTTCAGTTCTCTCACTGCAAACAACTATCCTCATGTATTTTTAGGGCCACACTCTCTGTATTTTTGTGCTCTTTTGGTGATTTTACTTTTTAAGTGGCCCTGAAGTGTAATGCTGAAGGAATTCCTTATATTTCTATATAAAAGAAGACTGTAATTTGTCTCACAGAGAACATGTGTGCATTAATAGGCTTTATTCAGGCATGAGTTATAGTGCCATTGATCATAAGCTTAATGTTAATAAATAAACAATATATACTAAAGAAGGCAGTGTTATGGCTTACTCTTAAATGTCCCTTAAAGGCCCAGTGTTAAAAGGTTTTCTCACCAGCCTGTGGTGCTGTTGAAGGGTGGTAGTACCTTTAGGAGATGGAGCTTAGTGTAATGAAGTCAGGTCATTCAAGTAGTGTCCTTAAATGGATAATTTGGGTCAAAATCCCTTTCTCTCTTTTTGTCACTTCCCAGCATGAAGTGAACAGGTTTCCTCTGCCACATGCTGCCACTGTGATGTTCTTTGCCCCAAAGCAATAAGCCTAAGTGACCATGGACTGAAACTTCTGAAAACATGAGCCAAAAATACATCTCTCTTCCTTAAAAATTGCTTTTCTCAGGTATTTTTGTTACATGCTATAGTTTATGTCTAGATGTCCCCACAAAGCTTCATGTGGTCATAGGGCTTTTTCAGAGGTAGCTGAATCTAGAGGGTGTGATGCTGGGATTATGTGTGTGTGATTACTCAATCAGTCCACTGATCGGTTTGGTACCATCCTAATCCTGGTAGTCTGCATAAAATAAATAGGGGCAGAAAGACCCTGTTAAAGTCCCTTGTTTTTGCTACCCTGTGGGAACCATGAACTGTTTCTCCTCTATGACACCCCTCTGCCATGTGCCACTCTGCCTTGGAATTAGCCAATTATGGATTGAAACCTCTACAAACTGTGAGATAAATAAACCCTTTAATTTTGAGTGTTGGGTATATTGTCTCAGCAATGAGAGAAAAGCAACTAAGACATCACAGCAACAGAAATCTGACTAATACAAGTGGCTTTACACAGAAATACATAAAATACAAGAGCATATAAAAAGAATTAAGATGTGTTACATACACAAACCAACTCCCCATGATGAATATAATCATTATGTACTGCAAACATGTACATATATGTACATATGCCAGGAAAAAGAAAATAAGAAAAAAAAACAATATGACCAGACTTGCAGGAATGTACTCTGCATTCCCCTTAGGAGCAATGATTCACTATTTAATTCAGCATTTGTGGAAACATTATAGAACACCAGCTCGACAAATACCAGGAACAGAAGGTAGTAGGTATTCAATCAATAGTAACTCTGACCTCACAATACTGACTCCAGGCTCAAATGCAGAAGTGCTATCCTCTGCAAAGAAGAATAACATAAGACTGATTGGGCTCAATGAAGAAAGAGGAGAGAGTGGAGATGACATAAAAAAATCTCTTCACAGGAATAATGGCAGAAAACTTCCCAAGCAGGGGAAAAGAGCTTGACATACAGATAAGTGAGGCATATAGGACTCCAAATAGCCTTGATCAAAAAAAAATCTACACATAGGCATATAATTGTTAAGATTCCAGAAACATAACAGAAGAACAAAGTTCTCCAACCAGTCAGAGAAAAGAAACAAATCACATACAAAGGAAAGCCCATCAGAATCACAGAAGACTTCTCAACACAAACCATCAAGGAAAGAAGAGCTTGGAGTGACATATTCCAAGCCCTAAAAGAAAACAGCCTCCAACCCAGATTGATGTACCCTGCAAAACTATCTTTCAAAATGGATGGAGAAATAAGATACTTTCATGACAAAGAGCACCTTAGAAACTTCGTGAATACCAAACCAGCACTCCAAAGAATTTTACACAGTATCCTAGGAACAGACATTGAGGATCACAACCCCAGGAAGCAAAGCAGAATGAACCTATCTGGCATGACAAGAAATTAAATGTAAAGGGGGAGAACCCAACAAAAAGAAAAAGTCATGGCAATGACAAGTCAATACATTTCAGTTATAACCATCAACATTAATGATCTCAATTCACCAATCAAAAGAAATACACTGGCAGAATGGGTCAAGAAGCAAAATCCAACAATATGCTGCATACAAGAAACACACTTCATTCAAAAGGAAACTCATAGACTGAAAGTTAAAGGGTGGAAAACGATACTCCATGCGACAGGAACCCGAAAACAGGCAGGAGTAGCTATCCTCTTTGCAGATCAAGTAGATTTCAAACCAACACTGATTAAGAGAGACAAAGAAGGACACTACATCCTTGTAAAGGGAAGAATCCAAGAGGAAGAGATGACAATCATAAATATCTATGCACCAAACACTAGTGCACCCAACTATATAAAACAAATACTAATGGACATGAAAAGTCATATATGCACTAATACAATTGTAGTGGGGGACCTCAACACCCCACTGTCACAAATAGATAGATCAACTAGACTAAAAATAAGTAATGAAATACTAGAACTCAATCGAACTCTTGAACAAATGAACTTAACAGATGTTTACAGAGTCTTCCACCCAACAAAATCAGAATACACTTTCTTCTCAGCTGCACATGGGGCATTCTCAAAAGTAGACCACATACTCACACATAGAACATGTCTAAGTAAGTGCAAAGGAATTGAAGTTATCCCCTGTATATTATCAGACCACAGTGCGATGAAATTGGAGATCCACAGCAAAAGAAACCCAAAAAATTTCATAAACACATGGAAATTGAACAACACACTTCTGAATAACCAATGAGTCACAGAGGAAATTAAAGAAGAAATCAGACAGTTCCTTCAATTAAATGACAATGACAATACAACATATCGGAATCTATGGGACACAATGAAAGCAGTCTTACGAGGGAAATTCATAGCACTGAATACGCATATTAGGAAAACAGAATGAGCCCAATTAAACAACCTGATGCTGAACATCAAGCTTCTAGAAAAAGAAGAGCAGGACAACCCCAAAGCTCATACAAGGGAGGAAATTATAAAGATCAGAGGAGAAATCAATGCAATGGAGACTAAGAGAATGATACAAAAAATCAATGAAGCCAAGAGTTGGTTCTTCAAAAGAATCAACAAAATTGACAAACCTTTAGCCAACCTTGTCAGAAAAAGGAAAGAAAAGGCCCAAATCCATGCAATTAGGAATGAAAAGGGTGAAATTACAACAGACCCAGCAGAAATCCACAGGATCATCAATACCTACTTCCAGAACCTATACGCCAATAAGATGGAAAACACAGAAGAAATGGACAGATTCCTAGATACATATGAATTACCAAAGTTGAACGAAGAAGACCTAAAAATTCTGAACAACCCAATATCAACCAATGAAATTGAAAATGTAATTAAAAACTTATCAACTAAGGAAAGCCCAGGCCCTGATGGCTTCACTGCTGAATTCTACAAGACATTTAGAGAGGAACTGCTGCCACTATTGTTTAAACTCTTCAATGAAATTGAAAGGGAAGCAATACTCCCAAATTCATTCCTGGAAGCAAGCATCACCTTGATCCCCAAAGCAGAGAAAGACCCAACTGAAAAAGAGAACTATAGGCCAATCTCACTAATGAACATAGATGCAAAAATCCTTAATAAGATACTGGCAAACAGAATGCAGAAGTTCATCAAGAAGATCATACACCCTGATCAAGTAGGATTCATCCCAGGGATGCAGGGATGGTTCAATATACAAAAATCAATGAATGTAATACACTATACCAATAGAGCCAAGGACAAAAACCATATGATTATCTCCATAGATGCAGAAAAAGCATTTGACAAAAGCCAACATGCATTTATGATAAAAACCCTACAAAAAATTGTAATAGATGGTCTCTACCTCAAACTGATAGAAGCCATCTATGAAAAACCAACAGCCAATATCATACTAAATGGTCACAAACTGAAATCCTTCCCACTAAAATCAGGAACAAGACAAGGATGTCCACTATCACCACTCTTGCTCAATATAGTTCTGGAAACATTAGCCACAGCAATTAGACAAGAGAAAGAAATAAAAGGAATAAAGATAGGTAATGAAGAAGTCAAATTGTCATTATTTGCAGATGACATGATACTCTATATAGAAGACTCCAAGAACTCCACCACAAGTCTTCTAGACTTAATAACCAAATTCAGTCAAGTAGCTGGTTACAAGATCAACACACAAAAATCAATAGCTTTCCTCTACACCGATGACAGACCCACTGAGAGAGAAATAGGGCAAATAATTCCTTTCACAATAGCATCCAAAAAAATGAAATACCTAGGAATCATCCTAACAAAAGAAATCAAAGACCTCTTCTCTGAAAACTATGGCACTCTGAAAAGAGAGATTGAAGATGACATCAGAAAATGGACAGACATCCCCTGCTCCTGGCTAGGAAGGATTAATATAGTGAAAATGACCATATTTCCAAAACTGCTATAGAGATTTAATGCAATTCCAATTGAGATCCCAGCAGCATACTTCATAGACCTAGAGAAAACAATCCAAAAATTCATTTGGGACAAGAAGAGACCCAGAATAGCAAAAGCAATTCTAGGTAACAGAGACATGGCAGGGGGTATCACAATCCCCAACCTGCAACTATACTACAAAGCTACTGTGATGAAAACAGCATGGTACTGGCAAAGAAACAGACCTGAGGACCAGTGGAACAGATTAGAAGATGCAGAAACAACGCCAGACACACTCAGCCATCTCATCTTTGATAAAGGAGCCAAACACCCTCACTGGAAGAAAGATAGCCTCTTTAATAAATGGTGCTGGAAAAATTGGGCTTCAACTTGCCAAAGATTAAAACTAGATCTGTATCTCTCACCATGCACTAAACTAAAATCAAAATGGATTAAAGATCTAAATATTAAAATAGAAACTCTGAACCAGTTGGAACAGAGGTTAGGTAGAACCCTTGAAGACATCGGTATAGGAAAAGATTTTTATGAACAAAACCGCAGTTGCCTCTCAACTAGCACAAACAATCAACAAATGAGATCTCTTCTTATTAAAAGGCTTCTGCACAGCAAGAGAAACCACCAGCAGTGTGAAGAGACAACCCACAATGTGGAAAAAAATCTTCACCTGCTCTTCCTCAGACAAAGGTCTACTATCTCGAATCTATAAAGAACTTAAAAAGATCAGACCTCCCAAATTTAAAGACCCAGTCCAAAAATGGGCATCTGAAATGAACAGACATTTCTCACACAAAGAAGTAGAAATAGCAAATAAACACATGAAAAAATGTTCAACATCACCGGTCATTCAAGAGATGCAAATGAAAACAATGCTGAGATTCCACTTCACTCCAGAAAGAATGGCTGCTATCATGAAATCCACCAATAACAAATGCTGGCATGGCTGTGGGGAAAGAGGAACCCTGCTCCACTGCTGGTGGGAGTGTACACTGGTGCAACCACTGTGGAAATCAGTATGGAGTTACCTCAAAGAACTAGGACTGGAAGTCCCATTTGACCCCACTATTCCACTGCTAGGGATCTTCCCCAAAGAATTAAAAGAATCATACCACAGTGATATATGTGTGCCCATGTTCATAGCAGCACAGTTTGTAATAGCTAAAACTTGGAAACAGCCCAAATGCCCATCAACTGGAGACTGGATAAAGAAAATGTGGTTGTTTTATAAAATGGAGTACTACTCAGCCACAAAAAATGAGAAATTAGAGACATTTATAGCTAAGTGGATGCACATTGAGGCGATACTCTTAAGTGAAATAAATAGGATACACATGTGTAAATACCGAATAGCTTCTCTGGTGTGAGAAACAGAAAGTGTAAATAAGGACTAAATGTATAATAGATAATGTGAAATAGGAAGAAAAGGGGCAAAGGGGAAGGAAGTGGGAGGGCTAGGGGAAAGGATAGAAGGGAATGGGATTAATATGAGAAAATGGAAAAATAGGAACAAAATCTTTGTAAATAGGGAGGACTGGAGGTGTTGAAGGGAGGGCTGGGCAAGGGTGAAAAATAAGAACCAAGAGAGACTATGCAAAGGTGCAAATTTCCAATGATGAATGTCATTATATTGTATACCTAAAATGTACCAATGATTAGAATGAATAATCGATAATGTAAAATAGGAAGAAAAGGTCCAAAGGGGTAGGGGTAGTGGGAGGGGCAGGGGAAAGGAAAGAAGGGAAAGGAAAAATGATGAGAAATGGAAAAAATGGAAATAAAGTCTTTGTAAATAGGGAAAGGTGGAGGGCATGAAGGGAGGGCTAGGAATGGGGAAAAAATAAGAACCAAGATGCATTATATAAAGGTACAATTCCCAATGAGAAATGTATTTGTGTTGTATACCTACAATGTACCAATAAAAGAATTTAATACAAAAAAAAAAGAAGAAGAAGAAGTTCTATCTTCAGCAAAAGGTGGACCCTTTATAGGCAGGTTTAAAAGATTTTCCTATCCAAACAATCCCCTGCCCAAGTTTTCTGTGCTCAAACCTGCATAACACAGTATAAAGTACATGGCCCAGTTGGATCCACAGGGGATGTGTCTAGAAGGTTCCAAGATCCATAGCTACCAAACTCAAAGAGTCGTCATAACATAGGACTATGTAAGCATCCAAAGTTCAAAAGCCAGGAAAGGTAGAGCCACCAAAAACAGAAGGACCAGGGATGGCAAATCCAGGTCATAATGAGCCTGGAAGAAAGAGGTCAAGCACAGGTGAGTGGAGGGCCAATGGCAGGGCCTAGGGTAAGGCCAAGAACGGGCTGGTGGGTGAGCCTTGCCTCTATGAGCCCTGTGCTGAGGTATGGGAAAGGGGAGGCCCCTGAAGGGGATGGAACAGAGGTCAGCCTTTCCAGTAGCAGCAATGTGCTCATAAAAAGGCCACTAGAGAAGGCTTTCTGTGGACAAGGCAGCCCAAGGCCATGGAGAAGTTTGAGGCAGGGAAGAAGAAAACTATCACCAGCTCTCACCCTCCCTGAGCAATATGGACCAGCTCTGAACACAAGTGTCCCCTCATTAAAACAAGAGCTTCATGGTTAATTGGACATACCTTCTTCAAAGGCAATTTTATAATCATTCATTATTGATCCAGTTTGTGCCCTGAGGGTCTTTCGCTTTACCCTAAGTGTTTATCAAAGCATTTCTGCTGAGTCCGTGGAATACTCATCTGAGAGATATTTTTTCCATCTCACAGCATTTGTTAGAGATTAGGTCCCTAGAAACTGCCCAGCTGGCCTCGCTCTTTTGGGGTCTGGCAGCAGAACCCAGAGAGAGGAAAAGAGCCTAGATTGGTTAGTCAAACATTCCAGGCCATATCTGGGTCTAGATTTCCTCATATATAATGTGCTGTCAGACTGGGTGCCAGCTGCTAACTCCAAGTAAGGGTATTTAGGAGAGAGTATGTCTGTGTACACACACACACACACACACACACACACACACACACACACACATCAGCTCAGGCTAGTTTAAGGCCTGAGAAGTTGCATGCTAGTAAGTGCATCCTTTGTCATGCAGGACAATGCCACCCCATGATCCCTCAGCAGCTTCCCAGCTAGTCAGAGCCACAGGAACCAGAACCTAGGACTTGGCTCCTGGAAGCATCTGGATGACTAGTGTGTGTTGTTCACTCTCCTGGTTGGCTGGGTCTTGTCTGTCCCATATATCCCAGAGACTGATCTAGACCAAGCTCTCTGCAGGGAAACTCCAGACTGAGATGCCATTGGAAAACCTGTACCAATGAAGGAAGACTTCCTGCCTGTTCCTGAGGATTAGAACTGGTTCCTGGAATCAGAATTTTTCCAAACAGCATTCTAAGAATAAGAAAGCTAACTAAAAGCATAAATCTGCTTCAAGTTTTTAAAAGAAAAAAAATATCCTGCAATCATTCCTGTCAAAACTTGTTAGAGATAAAGAAAAGAATCAGGAGTTAGGACCCTCTTAGAGACAATCAAGCAAACTTGGTTTATAACATACTTGTGGTAGAGTCAGGAATGGCATGCTGCCTCTCTTCTCTAGGCTTTATGCCTTTTTCCGCTTCACCATTCCCTCTTCTCTACTTCCTCCTCCCCAATCTGACTCCAACTCTGTCTCTCTGTCTCTGTCTCTGACTCTGTGTGTGTGTGTGCGCACACACACACACTCATGCATGCACGTCTGAAAGAAATGAAGTGTATAACCATGGGACTCTCAGCTACCTGGCTGGCTACCAGGACCTACCTTCTTTCTCTCAATTGAAGGCCATGAGGCTGCAGTTGCCTTATAAAACCCCAGTGCTACCCACTCCCATTCAAGGAAATTTCCCTGGCTCCATCTTCTACCTGTTACTTTTTACCTCAAGCTATTTTCTTTTCATATGTTTCCATTTCTCGCCCAACTGCCTCATACTTGGACTTGCCATCTTCCTTCCCGGCTTCTTTGGTTTGATGGCTCCACTGGGTGATCTGGAATCTGATTTCTGTTTTTGTTTCCAGTTGTATCTTCCTGAATCACCTTTCTTCATCATTTCCTTGCCTGGATCAAGTACAGGCATCAAGAAGATGTTATAGCCCCCAGGAAATTCCAGTCCCAAGACATCCTTCATATTTCCACCTCATAAGACTGGCTGGATTCCTTGGAGCTATGCAAAGGAAGCTAATCAGTTTCATGTCTTAACCTCCAAGTTACTGACTCAAGGCACTGATGTTTATATTCACACCACAGGGAGCAGAAGAGAGGGAAAGAAGGAACCACATGAGTCAGGCTAGAGAAAGAATAGGCTTTGGGCACTGTGGAAAGTGAGACAATTAGGGAGGAGGAAAGGAGACTTCCAAGAACTATTACTGTGGATTGTGAAATGGATCATTCTTAGCATTCATAAAGAGATCTAGGTAAAGATTTGAATTGCTGTTTGGTGGTAGATTGCTTTTCTCTGGACGCAGATCTACATAGAAATGAAACATCATGGTGCTCCCTGAGACATATCTGAGTGGTCTTCATTTGATACTTTCCCTATAAGGGCCTTCTCTCCATGTATTCTCAGTGATTCCTTCTTCTGCCCCAGACACCTGAATCCTCTTTCTCACTTGAGCAGCTTCCTGGAAATCCTCCAAATACTGCACAGAGTCTCAAACACTTGCTAGAAGGTGTTGCCTTTAGTCTCAGCTTTTCAACACCTCGTCATCCTTTGGTCTGAAGCTAGTGACTTAGTTAAGCTCCTGATGGAAGCATCTGTGGATGATGGGCTGTGTGACCTGGCAAGGTACTGCTAGGTTTACAATTTATATTTGTGTGCAAGACCTTGCATAAGTATCTCTACACAGCTTAAATTTTTCCAGCCTTGAATTAGACAAAACCCTAGACGAGGAAAGGATAATCCATGCCTCTTTAAGGGGACCCAAACTCCTTTCTATGGCAGATTCTAGAGAGGTTGCTTAGCAACAGGACCTTTGCGGTTTGGCTGCTGAGGTTCAAACTCCAGTTTTGCCAGGACTGGCTAATCAGTAATGCATTGGCTAATCAGTAGTGCTTATCCTCTCTAAATCTGAGGTTCCTCAACTGTAAAATGGAGATAAAATTACCTTTCCCTTCATAGCATTTCCATGAGGATTAACAGATATTATATAAAATTTCTGTACAGAATCTGACACCTGGTATTCAATAATGCCAGCTTTATTCAGCTATTGGGTAGCCCAGTGTCTAAGCAAAAGTTGATAGGAGACACATGTTGCTGGGAATATCATGACAAAGACCTGTCATTGATGGATTAAGTCTCATTTTGGAGCTCCATTAATCACTTTCCCTCTCACCCTCCTTCCAGATGAATCTGAGATGGTTACCTACTGTTTTTCTTCAAACAACTCTAGGAAAGATACACACTGGGAAGTCTGCTACTCTAGCATTCTGCAACCCAGAGCTGGAAGGCCCAGGACCAACTAGTGAGACTGAAGATGAATCCCACCATCTATCCTGCAGATGCACATAGGAAAATGCCTAGACATTATCACTGTACCCATACAGGCCCCCATCCCCTCATGGGCACCAGAAACTTGAACTTGTGTTTTCTGCTGCAGACTTTGTCCCTGCAGGCCTCCCTCATCCACAGCTCCCCTCTGAGGATGTAGTCACTGAATTGATCCTATCAAGCAGTACCTCTGGGTGAAGTGGAAACTGCTTTCTCACAAAAATGCAGTGTGGTAAGCAGTTGTCAAGTATTCTAACACCTTCTGAACCCTTTTTTACATTGAAGGTATTCCCTACCCTTAGGAAATGCTTTCCAAATGTGGACAAGAGTAGTCACTTCTTTGCCCTCCTTTGCAGCCAAGGCACAAGCAGGTGGTAGGGGGGCTGCAGGGATGACAAGGTGACATTCCAGGGGCAGATGTGGCATGGACTTTGAAGGGAGCAGTAGCAGTGATGGTCAGGTTCCTGGCAGCAATACAAATCATAGCATCCAGCTGGCGGCAGCAGCAGCCTCAGCAGTTTTCTCATTAGGCCAGTTCTGCCATGTGCAATGGAACATTATTCTGGATGTGTAGACTCGAGCCTGCTTCCCAGACATTCTTTAACTAAACCTTTCCTGCTTAACCAGCCCGAATTGGCTTCTGTTTGCTTACAGCAGAGATCCCTGATTCTTACAGGAAAGAATCATAGGGACACATGGTAACAATTTAAAAGTTCAATCTTCCTAAAATCTCTCTTACTCACTAAATCTGTCCGGAATCTTTTAATTCACTGTGCCCTGGTACTGTCCCAAAGGAAAACCTCAGCTTCATGTGATTTCTGGGCAAGCAGAGCAAACAGGAATCCCATAGCATCTGAGAGGTGAGGAGGAGCACCTGAGCATTTGTCAAAACAGCTTCTGCCAGAAGTCCAGGCTGTCTTTGTTGGGGAGATTCTAAGGTGGAGCTCCAGGCTGAGGCCAAAGCAGGCGTCTGATAAGCACAAAGCAAAGGGACCTGGGTCCAGGGCTTGAGGGGTCGAAGGTATGAGGTCAAGACCAGGCGGGAAGCATGATGGGAAGGGAGTTCAGGTCCATGTGCTGAGACATACTAGCTGTTCCTTGGCTGCAACTCCTGTCCAGGGCTTAGGAGAAGTCACCACATTAAGTTGTTAAAGGGCTCTGGCACTGCTATCAGAAATAATGACAAGATAACTGGTTGAGAATACACAAATTAACCTCCCCAGACTCTTGGGTAACTGAAGAAGGAAAGCATGGGAGGTCTTGAGGACCATGCTGGGTTGTCTACAAGCTCTTACTAAGGGCTTCCTGTTTCCAAAAACTCTCTGATCAGGGCAACTTTCTAGGATACAGCTGGCATCTGGCTAAAGAAGAGAGGAGGGATGAAGTCAGAGGGTGGCTGGAATGTGAGCTATGGGTCTATACTTCCCTAAGCCATTTCTTCCCGATGACTAGAAAATCCAGGCCAATAAGAATCAAAGCCAAGCTGGGGGATTAGAGAGTGGACACAGAGAGAGACAGACAGACAGAGACAGAGACAGAGACAGAGACAGAGACAGAGACAGAGACACAGAGAGAGATCTCATGGCATAGTGTCAGGAAGTTTTCCTTTCTACTCAAGCTAGTTTGAAGTGACTTCTACCCCTTGCATCTAAAAGAGGCCAAGCCATCAGAAGTTCCTAGGACCGAGGCTTACACACACACATGCTTCATCTTCTCTCTAGTCCTGTTGATGTTAGTGGGACCTGAGCCATCATTTGATGGAAAGTGAACCATGTGCTTTTTCTGGTTAGAGAGGCATTTCTTTTTCATTTACTTATGAGTTTCTCTCAACAGAGCCAGCATAATCCAAATACCCACAAAAATACCAGCCTGAAGGCATTCACTAAGTCACAACCTCTCAGAGAAACTTCAGCATTAAGTCCCCAGGAGTCTTTAGTTAATTCCATATAGACTTCAACAGAGAAAATATGCAGGCCTCTTCCTCCCCTCTGACCCTCACCTTTGACCCTTGGACATCAGATTGCCAGGCTGGAAACTGGCTGATTGTCCCTATGAAGTGCAGCACTGCAAGAGTCATATAAAATGAGCTCACACACACACACACACACACACACACACACACACACACACCTGGAGTCATTCATATTTGGGGCTCAGCTCCAAACTGAGCCACACTTCCTCATCATGTCCTGGGGATGCTGGCATAACCCCCAGGACTTATCCCAGCAACAGTCATTGCCTTGTTTCCCTGAGCATGGAACATTCTCTCCTCTCAGCCTCATTCATTTAACTGTTAATTAGACATAGTCCCCCCACAGGGCTGTGTCTTCCCCTACTGTGATATCTGACAAGCTCCTAGGGGCCTCCCTGAGACTCCCCACTGAGCTATGTGATCAGAAGGCAAGTCTTCCAGCCCTGCCTCTGATCAGGGCCCACCCTCCAATCCCTCAAGGCCAGCCCAGAAAGGCAGGCACATCCCTGGGAGTTAGCTGTCCCATCGCTGGCTTAACTATTAGAAAGTTCTTTCTAATACTGAGCTAAAATCTGCCTCCCTCCCTTCTATCCCATTTTCTTCCCATCTTACCACAGATGTAGTTCACTCTCATATCCACAGGATAAGCCCTGAGTTTATTTGAAAACAGATTATTTTGTCCTTACCAAAAAAAAAAATCTCTTCTTCACCTAAACAACTTGTTTCCTCTTGTCTTCCTTATGGTTTTCAGACCCATTGTCATTCTATCTACTCATTCATGGTTCCTTTCCAGTTTGCAACCAAACATCTGATTTACATTGTAGCATAAGAATCAAAATGTATTCTAAGTGAGGCATTTTTTTTTTAAACCCACACATCAGTTAATTATAATGTGATCCTTCTCCCACAGTCTCACTGATACAACTATAGAATTTAAATAATTGGTAAGGCAGAGATGGTGAGTTGCCTCCAAATATCCCCATCTCTTTTTTTTTTGGTACCAGGAATCAAACTCAGACCTTGCGCTTGTGAGGCAGGCGGCAGAACCACTGTGCTAAATCCTGGCCTCTTTCTTTTTATTAAGAGAAACCAATATTTTAGCTGGGCACACTGTCACCCAAATAAAATAGTTCAACCCAAATCCTCCATTGTGGCTATACCATCATGAAAGCAATTTCTAACCAAAGAGACATAAGCAGAAATGTGTGAGACATTTTCTGGAAGCCTCCCTCAAAGTCAAATAGAAGATTGTTCTTTCCAACTTTTTCTCCATCTTGCTTCTTGAAACTCAGAGGGTAGAACTCATATTGGACCATGAGCATAAGGACACACTGGAACAATTAAACAGAAGGAGCCTGCTTCCTAACCCGTCTGTGAGTCTGGCATACCAGCTTGGGGTTTTTCAAAAAATAAACATCACTTTTGTTTAAGCTATAGTTTGATGGATTTCTGAAATATGCATTCCGACTTAATCCCGAATTTACCACACTGAAGTCATTATGATCAGTTGTATATATACCCCCAAGAAATCCCTTAACCAGATAATTCTTTCAAAAAAAAAAAAAAAAAAAAGGAACACTCCAGTGCTCATCATTAGTTCTTTTAATTTTTTCTGTTACCTCTTGTAATGATTGAAGGAACTTTACCAAAGCTCAGGGATGATGTAAAGAGATTATGGAAAACCTAAATTTTATGTATTAGTTTTCTATGGCTGCTCTAGCAGATTTCTACAAATTCAATGACTTCAAACCAGAGAATTTTATTCCTTTAGCATTCCAGAGGCCAGAAGTCCAAAATCAGTATCTCTGGCCTGAAATCACTTGTTGACAGAACCATGTGCCCTCCAGGGGCTCTAAGGGAGTATTTCTTCTTACCTCGCGCAGCTTTGGTAGCAGCCAACACTCTTAGCCTTATGGTCACATCCTTCAAATCTCTGCCTCTGCCTCTTTGGTCCTGTTGCCTTCTCCTCTTCTTCTGTGTCAGATCTCCTTCTTATGAGGATACATAGGTTGCACTTAGGGCCCACTCAAATAATCCAGGATAATCTCAACATCTAAAGATACATAATCAAATATTCAAAGTTCTTTTTATCATATAAAGTAACACATACATGTTCTAATGCTCAACCCACACAGAACGGATCCAGGCCGCTACAATTGCATTGTTACCTTTTGCTCCTCACTTACTCATGAGAAAATAGCCCCTGATTTGGGATTTTAGTTAAATGCTAAAAATTGGAGGTAAATTAATTAAGATATAACTTCAACAACACCAGCCTTCCCTCATCAACAGTTCCTAAGACAGGACAGGCAGCATTAATTGTTGCAATTAATTAGGCATTAAACTGATAATGGGTACAGCTGCTAACAATTAACAGCTAATTATGTCAAGCACTTTAACCATTTCACAAAAGAAATGGAAATTGGAGGGAAGTGGGAGGGAGATGAAAAGAGAGAAGGCAGTTACCTTGTAAACAAATGAGAGGCAGTTAGTTCCAAATGCAGCTGGTTCTGGCTGTAGAAATGATGCAAAAGTTGATTTGAGTCCTTTTCCCACAAAGCTGTACTGCATGGAAATGACATGAGTCGAATTTGAGCAGGAAAGATGAGAATAGTGATCAGAGCAAACATAGGCCAAGCTGCATCCTCAGTACTTTGCATATCACATGTAATCCCTACAACAGTACTTTATGGTAGAGACTGTTACTGTCATTCCTGTTTTATGGATAAGAAAACTGGGGCAAAGAGAGGCTAAGTGACTTTCCCAAGGTTATATATTCACTACTGTTTGTTAAAGCTGGATTTGAATCCAGGTGCATTAGCAGCCCAAAACAAAATGGACCTCATTAATTTGCTCTACCCATAATACCCCTTAAAACCAAGAAAAGTGATGTTTTATTGAACTAGAAGCCTAACGAATCAATTCCAGAAGAAAAGAAAAAGTATTTCAAACTGGAATGAGCATTTTCTGAAGTGATAAAGCTGACAGAGATCCACGAATTCAAATCACCCCCAATCCAAACCTGTATTTCATTTGCAATCCTGATTGTGAAGATCTATCTTCTGCTTCTCTAGGGAAATCTGTCAGCCTTCTGGGAGCTGCCAAGCAGCTCTTTGCTAACCTCAAGATCCATTTCTCCAGTGGATTTCACAGCAAATACCATTGGTTGATTTTTACTCAGGGCTTTTGTTTCAACAAGCGTTATTATCTCATGGGAGAGAAGGGGACAGGAAAAGAAGAATTGGGCCATACTAGCAACACACACACACACACACAAACACACACACACATCCTTATTCAGATTACCACAAACAAGGAAAGGAATTACAGCATAAAAGTATAAGGTTTCCCCTTTTCACATAATGCCAAGAAAGAAAGGATTCGCCTGACGTCCCATAGGATGGCAAGTAAAGCCAAGACTGAAAACTAAGATCCCCTCTGCTCTGCATCAGTGCATCTCAAATTTCCCAGAACTACTCACTCCCAGAGATTTCAATTTGGGAGTCCTAGGAGGGGCCAGGTAGCTGCATTTCTAAGCCCCTATGTCAGTGGTGGGGAACCTATGGTACGTGTGCTGCAGCAGGCTGTTTGTACCATTGAAAGTTCTAAAAGGTTCACTATTCCTGCCCTAAGTGATGCTGGCACTGCTGGGACACACACCACACTGTGAGAGCTGCTGCTCCAAACTGTCCCATGCCTGGCCATTCATTCTCATCCCCAGCCTTCAGATCGTCAAGGCCAGATAGTTTTCCCCAGAGTGAGCTCCTTTGCCCAGTCTAGCCAGTGGGCACCAGTGTTTGCATTGATTTCATTTATTTGGTAGTTCAATTTATGGTGCTTGATTACACTTAAACAGGACCTGTTTTTAAAGAGAACCAAGGTAAGGGCCAATAGCTTTTTTCCCACTCCTCTCTTCTTCCTCCTATCCTACCTGGGTGGGAGGTGCCCTCTGTTAACCAGGAGTAAAAAGGCAACTCTCCCAGATTAGAACAGAATTGGAATGACTTCTCAGGCTACAGGTGCTCCCTGGCCTTTGTTAATATTACCCTTGTCCCCTCACCAAGATTCCCAAGGGAGCTGACATTTGCCTTTTCTCTTTTCCGGAGGAAAGCCCTTCATGCCCACTGCTGACCTTCGTGGGCTCTCCTTAACCCCCTCCCATCATCATGCTGGGGCTGAGACAAAACTCAGAGCTGTAGGGGAAGGTTTGGGTGTCACACCTCCCAGTTGTGTGTGCCGGGGAGATGATCTGTCCAGAATACAGAATGGGACTGGAGGCTGGAGATATTCGGAGTATATCATCATCACAAGGGGCACCTTTATGCAACTTGGTTTCAGGTTGCATTTTTGAGCTATGAAGGAAGAATAAATTTCCCTGAAACAGTTGGCCCATCCAAAGTAAAATCCTGAATCTTCCGCAGCCTCGTATCCCCCCCTTCTAGAATTGGTGTCCTCTCTCTCAAAAGACTTGTGGCCCTGGTCTTGGTATCATAAAGGGAAGTCTCTGGTAAAATATGGGGAACATCATGATCTCCCCAAGGTCATTTAAAAAGAAGATCACATGGCACATTTATATGCTATCGGTAGAAGTTTAAATTGTTCCCTTCTCTATGAAAGAAAACATGACAGTATACAAAAGATGCTTAAATGTGTCATTCTGCTTCTGGAATTAGTTCTAAAAAATACTGGACAAAGATGAATGTGCAAGGACATTCACTGCAGTATTGTTGATAATTGCAAAATATATAAACAACTTAAATGCATGACCAAAAACAGGAATTTGGTTAAATGAACCATAAAAAATATGCTCACTGAAATATCATGCAACTAATAAAAATGATGTTATACACACATAAAAATATCCCTAGTAGGGCCAGGGATTTAGCTCAGTGGTTTCACCACCTGCTGCACAAGCGCAAGGACCTGAGTTTGATCCCCGGTACCAAATAAGGAAAAAAAAAATATCCCTAGTAACAATGCTAAATTATAAGATTCAGTTAATAAAACAGTACATACAGAATAATATTATTTTTCTAAAATTGTATGTAGCTGTGTATTATCTCTAAAACATTTAAAGGACATACACCAAAAGGTTAATAGTGATTATCATTATATGATGAATATACAGGAAATTTCTGGGTTTTTTGTTTTATACTAATTTTATATATTTTTATATTTTCAATGAGTTTCCTACATTAAGCACACAGAAGAGTCTGAAAAAAATCATAAAGTAATTACTAGTAATATGATTTTAGGCATCATGAATGGACCAAGATAAATACCTTGAGGTAGAATCTTCCTTTGTTTCTGAAATCTATTCCCATATAATAAACCTAGAAGGATAATTGTAAAAACAATAATTTTTTGAAAATCTTTACATACATGTACAAATGGGCCAATGTACTAATATAAGAAACATGTCTGCAGTATATAATATACATATTCACTGTCCCTTCTCTTCTTCCATCCCCCACTCCAGCAACAAAGATATTTTTCTCCATAATGTCTCCCAGCAGTCAAACACAGGCACTTCTAATGAATATTAATTGACCTAACATCTTGTGGTGATGCAACTGTGCACATTTCCCTGTCTCATTTGGTTGCTAGGGAACCATGTGAGACAGCCACGATGCCCTGGGACCCAGTCCTTTTAAGTACAGGGCAAGGTTAAACCACAAATCAGAAAGCAACTATGTGTACGTGGTCCTGTGAAATAAACAAGAAACAAATAAACAACAACAGACAGTTTGGCACTTATGCAAGCAAGCAAGTAAAGACTGTCAGTTATTGGAGTCCTTCCCCAAGGGTCTCTTGAAACCATTCTTTCTTCTGCAGCCCCTTTCCCAGGTGCCTGCTGGCACCATTATTCCTTCCTCGTGATCCCTTAAAGTCTATAGTGAAACCATGAGGTTGGTCCTGGAGACAGCACCTGAGAAGAAGGAGAAGGGAGTATAATAGTTGTATGTAATTCTCTGAAATCATAGACATCATTACCTATCATCCCAGTGCTCATATCGGATACAAATACAGTGGACCTTTGACTTCCAAACTCGATTCATTCAAGAGAGCTGGTTGTCACTCAGGTTGGTCAATTAAAAGCTCAGGCTCCTCTACACAGCCTTCAAAGTCTCTCTCCTGTATACAGGAAAATCTCAGTGTCCTTAAAGAGAAATTGGCCCAGGATTTCTCAATTAACCCCATACAGGGAAGGATGTTGTAATGTTCCTTTCAGAACTCTTTAAGGGTAAAATCTGTATCTGAGACCAACTGGAAGCACAAGCAGCCAACATTTGGGTCGTAACTCAAGACTTTGGTCATAAGTTAAAACTAAAATTCCAGTCATAACCCATGTTGTATGTCAGGCTGGTCATAATCCAAGGGTTCACTGTAGGTGGAAAAGCAAACCTGGTCTACCCGCAATTTCTCTTTTGCACCTGACTTTGGCTCTTCTTTCCACTTCCTTTGCCTTTTTCTTCTGTCCATTCAGTTGTCTCATCATCAACATTGCTTGCCCCTTTGCATTGCACAATTAACTTCGTTTTCCAGGGTTCAGGAAGACAACCTCCTGGAGATCTTCTCCTTATTCAGCCTCTTACTTCACTTCCTCTAGTTTCTCCTTCTAAGTTCTTACTTTACACTGACTTTCCTGATCATTCTTCCTTTCCACTTGACTAAGCACCCTGCCTACAAAATAAAGAAGCCCCTGTCCTTGAGTCCCACCGTCATATCAAAGACCTCTCTATTCTATTTGCAGACACCCTGAAGGAAGTGTTGGGCTCTAAGGCATCTGCAGATGTGGCTGGGAGATGGAAGGGTGGGTTCTTATCCCTGAAAGTGAAAGGGTTGTGAGGCTGAAGGCAGTGGGTGCTCTCCTCTGGGCTTCGTCTGGTTTCCCTGCAAATCAAATGCAACCACGAGGATTCATTTCTTTCCAAAGACTTCCCTGTCTACCCATATAAAAAGTCATGTTCATGACCATTGTTGGAGGACCTCAGAGTTGGAAGAGATCCAAAGAGGCCATCCAGCTCTTCAGCAGCAATTCTTTCCTTTGTTTCTGCAGATAAATACCTGGCTTCCACTTGAACAGGAACTACAGTGAACATGACTGAGCTCACCTCTTTCTCAGGCAGTAATCCTAATGCAAAGGAAGTTGTTCCTTATAAAAGCCAATCTGCCCATAAAATCCACTTCTTGGGCCATGGTTCTCATATGGGAGTTACATAAACCAGATTGGATCCTCATCAAAGAGGAGTCCATTAAACCCAATTTTCTCTTTTATGTCACTGTCCTAATTCATTTACCTATTCATTCCATCTTCAAATGCCACTGTGAGCCTGCTCTCTGATGTACAGTGATTGGGCATCTACAAGGCAACTGTGAAAAAATACAGCTTTCCCTCAACAACCTGGACCTTCTTGCAGTAGACAGCAGTTGGACAAACTCAATACAGAGAGGTTAGGAGCCCAGAGAAATGCCCATTCTTTATCCATATGAAGTGCTTTATGATACAATAAGATAAAGTTAACTATATTTTTCTATTTTTTATTTTATTCAGTTTTTATGAAGATATTTGTAATATCCAAGGCTATAGATGGAGTCTGTCTGTCCCGGATGGTAATCCAGAGGGACTTGGTGCAGGTGAGCGAGGGGGTCTGGTGGGCTGAAACAAAGCATACCAAGTGGATGGACAAATTCTGCCTTCTTGATCCAGCCCCATACATGGCTAACAGGAGGCAGTTCCATGTCCAAGCATGTCTCCCCTCAGTTCCTGGGCTCCACAGAGCCCCTGATTCTGATAGCAGAAACTGGTTCTATGCAATAAAATGTGGCAAATTGGGGATCTGTGCTGGGAACAATTTGCGCTTTGAGTTGGATTGCTCTCAGGTCTACCTCAGGAATTTGGGCCACAGATTCTTGACTGGCCAGGATGGGAGTCAGCAAAACAGAAAAGCCTGGAAAATAAACTTGATTAGACACCACAGATTTACTAAACTCTCACAGAGTGTTCACAGCTCCCTCTGTTTGTCCCATGGCAGTGTTTGGAGGCCTGGTGTCTCCATCCTGTGGTGGGAGTACCTGGGTGATGCTAACAGCAGAGATGCCAAGCACAGACCAACCTAGCCACAGTACAGAAAACACCAGAGCTTGCTGGCCACAGCCATGGCCCCCTCCTGGTATCTTCTGGTCTAGAATCTAGGACACCAGAATGCTCAGATCTTTCTGCTAATTCCATTATTTGTTTCAGTATCAGAGATCAACCACTGAGTTATAATGTTCTAGGACCAAAAGTGGTTTTGCAATAGCATCTGTCTTTTACCCCATCTCCTTACCAAGCCATCTTAAACAGGGAATTATCTTTCCTCTGTTACAACAAAAACAAACAGGAATGTAAAATGATGCAGCCACTTGAAAAACAGTTTGGTAGTTCCTGAAAATATTAAACATATAATTTCAACCTATCAATTTCACTTCTAGATATCTACCCAAGAGAAATAAAAATGTATGGCCACACAAAAACCTATATATGAATGTTTTTCACAGCATTATCGTATAATAGACACAATGGAAACAATCTATGTATCTATCATGATGAATAGATAAGCAAAATGTGGTATCTCTATCTAAGCAATGCAATATTATTCATCAGCGAAATGAAGTAATTATATATAACATAACGTGGCTAAACCTTGAAAACATTATGCTAAGCAAAAGCAATGAGTTACAAAATGCCACATATAGTGTAAACTGATTTATGTGAAATGTCCAGAATAGTAGATTAGTGATTGCCTATGCTTGGGAGAAGGGCATGTGGGGGCGGGGGCAATACAAGTGCTAATGGGTACAGATTTTCTTTTGAGGATAATAAAAATATTCTAAAATGGACTTGTAATGGTTGTACAACTTTCTAAACTAAAAACTATTAAATTATGCTCTTTAAACAGGTAGACTTTATGATATATAAATTATATAAACAGAAGGAGAAGAGGAGAAAAAGAAGTGAAAAAAGGGGGAAGGGAAGTAACAGAGAAAGGAGGACATACTCTGGTCCCCAGGTGGTGCATGCAAACATATGAGTGTGTGTGTGTGTGTGTGCAAGTGCATGCACACATGCACACACCCACAGCACACACATCTTGTCATCCCCTTCCACACTGACCCTGGGTATGACCAGATAACTTGGTTCACCCAGTGTAACATGGCAAGCATGATCCAAGCAGGGGCTGGATTAGCACTTCACACTGGGCTCATCCTCTTGAAATGTTCTCAGTTGCATCCCTGAGCCACTATGAAAAAAGGTCAGCAACCTACCAAAGAGGACACATGAAGAGAGGAAGAGAGAAGGAGAGAGGGCCCCAGCCAGCCCGCAGCCATTCCAGCCATCTAGCTAAGGCAGAAGCTGTAGAGCGAATGGCTCATCTTAGACTTTCTAGCCCTGACAGCTACTCAAGGAACCAAAGGATCACCCAGCACCAACTGCAGAATCATGAAAAACAAAACATCATTATTATTTAAGCCATTAAGTTTTGCTGTGGTTTGTTTAGGCATAAATACTGAAACACTCTAAAAGACACGACAACCTCCACCCATATTACTCAACTGCTTTGACAATGGACTTTAATCTGATGCCCTTGAATTCAAAGTTGGATTTAAGGAGACACACAAATGTGTGTATAACATGCCATTTGTCACTGTTGTTTAGTACCACTTAACACAGTATTTATCTGATTGTCATGTCAGTTACTTCACATCACTGAGTATTGGCTGTAACAGGGATTCTGGTGCTTGGCGATGAGAAGATTGATTATGGTTATTATATTAATGGCTGGAAAAATGAATTTCATCAGGAAAGTTGTTGTGAAGCTGCAGTGACAGGCCTGGTATGTTTACTGACTAAACATCATGCAGCTGCATACAGAGTGCAGATCCTAGAGTGCTCGGACAGGATGCTAGTGCTGGCAAGACACATCTGCAACACCAGATAAAGTGCTTCCCAGAGATAGAAGCACTTCTCAAAGCCTTCTCCCTAGAGTCTCATCTCTTGTCCCATTGACTGGATCATCTTAGCATGCAAAGTGTTTTGGAAGCAATTCGGTGCATCCCCATTAAGGGGGATCTACCCTCAACAGACAACATGGGTGAGAACATTTTACAAATACTTGACTTTTTAGTGGCTCTGAGCCATATGCTGTCTGACGCACGATTACTGCAGAGAGTGTGTCTGTTTTTAAAATATTAGCTGTTTACATGGTGTGTGTGTGTGTGTTTGCGTGATGAAACATTTTGACAGTCAAGACTATGCCAAATAGAAGATTTCAGTTGAAGTGTATTTGGGAAGGGGTGGAATTTAAATATATATTTTAAAAGATAAACCTGAAAATCTGGGGACTAAAAACAACCTTTTCTCTGATAAGCAGGTTATCACCTAGTTCAATTAATTGCTTCTTTTTCCCATTTATCACATTTAGAGATTTGCACCTGAAGTGCAGGATCTCAGTAGAGAAGAGGTCATCTTATTATTTTAGAAGGTTTCTTTCAAACATCCATCAGCAGTCACAAGAGGAACTATGTGCAATCCCTGGTCTTCCCTCAGCACCCAGCTTCTCCACTGTTTCATTAGACCCACAGAGACCTCCAGAGACCTTTACCACCCAAGAAGGAAAATGAGATTTACCGGATGGTTTTTAGTAAGGGGCTGAGTGCTCACAGTAACACAGCATTAATGAAATTCACCTTCTGCGCCCTTTAATTGCTTCTAGTAGCACTTCACTTACAATCAATGTTCTCTGTCCCCACTGCAATTTTCTTGTTTTGAGAAATAATAGTGTGACACACACTTCAATTAGAAGACACAGACTGACCACACTCCTTATCACCAACTGGATTTTCAGTGCCCCACCTGAAAATACTCCCCAACCAGTCATAAACAAATGGGAAGGACATAAAAGCTGAAAGAATGTCTCTGTAATTGAGCTGCAAAATAAGAGGAAATAGAAGAAGAGCTTCTATTAATAAAGACACAGTAATTGGAGGTCACCCAAAGAGGGCTCTGGTACACTCGACATACACATTATCTTTGCACAAAAACCATTATAGATCTTTCTAAAGGACTAATGTGAGCAATGGCAAGGTTGTTTATCAGATTTACCCAGTACCAGTGAGAGCATTCTTCCACCCTAGAGGGAATTGGACCAGCCTAAAACACTTCACTGCAAGACAAAATCATTTTGATTGGAGCCAGGGGGTAATTAATGAAAAGTTCAATTGCATACCAAAATAGACCCCATGTACTCTAGAGCCATTTTGTAGGCTTTTTCTCCTGTTGGACAGATATTGTGTCCTACACAATCTAAGTGCAAGTATTAGCTCTTAAGAATGTGGAGTATTATCTCTTAAGAATGTGGAGTATTATATACTTGCCAAATACAAAAATGACAGACCTTGGGGAAGGTGAAAGGCTGGCAGCAGAATGCAGGGAGTGTACTTAATCTCACATCTGAGTTTCATCGATAGCACCTGGAAAACAAATCTACAGCTTTCTTCTTTTTTTCTCAACAGGATTGAAGGAAATTCATTATGGTTTAGTGAATCAATATAAAATTCTAATAAATAGATTATTTTTGATACTCATCTTGTGGATGGCTCATTATGACATCCAGATGACTCTTGGGTATACTAAAATTGTTCACTGCCAGAAATTACAATGATGTAAAAACAGATTTCTTTGCAAAGGGAGTTACATTAACATGAGTTATATAACCAATCCCAAAATATTTGCACAGAGATAATATGGAAATTCCATTATTAATACCTCCTCTGGGTCCAGTTTTGAGGCTACTTTTAGCATCCAGGATAAGAAGATATCATTTAAGTTCATGGCATGGCTGTTAAGTATGACTCTTCACACTATGGACTTGCTTCCTATGCTTCCTGGACTACCCTGCTGGCTACTGCTGATTTCTTCTCTTACATGCTATGATAGTCAGCTTTCCATTACTACAACAAAATTCTTGATGTGATCCATTTAAAAGAGGATATATTTATTTGAGCTCACAGTTTTAAAGGATTCAGTAGATGGCTGTTTGACCTTGTAGCTTCTGGGCTTACGGTGGAGGAGCATATCGTGATAGCAGCTTATAGCAAAGGAAGTCCATTTACCTCATGGCTAGGACAGGAGAGAGACAGACAGAGACAGGGACCCTGTCCCCACAGTTCCCTTCAAGTCCACATGCCCAATGACCCAAGACCTCCCACTAGGCCATACTTAAAGGCTTCACTACCTTCCAGCAGTGCCGTAGTTAAAGAGCAAGCCTTTATTTAACACAACAGCCCTTTGAGGAACATCCTAGATTATAACTATAGCATATGCCTACCCGAACTTCATCAGAAAGGCATTGTTATTGATGCACTCTAATCTTCTCTAAGAAAAACTGAAATTAAAATCAGTCACACATACAATTGAAAGAAGCTTAAGGTCAAGAGATGTGTCTGTGCTTTTAATCCCAGGGCTTGGTAAACTTCCTTGGGCATAGTAAGTGACAACACATTTTCTACAATGAGTTAGTGAGGAAATGGAAAAATAACAGCTCCATTTCTCTGTCATTAAGCCAGTAGGTAAGGAGCTAAGTCACACATAGTTCTGAGTTAACAGTGCCTCTCCCAAAATTCATATCCAGTTGGAATCTGTGATTGAGATCCTATTTGGAATAGGCTCTTTGCTAATATAATCAAGTTAAGATGAGGCCATACTGGAGCAGAGTGGGCCTTAAATTTCATATGACTGATGGTCTAATAAAAAGAGTGAAATTCAGACACCAAGACAAACACAGGGAAAAAGGCCATATTAAAACAGAAGCAAACACTAGAATGATACATCTAAAAGCCAAATAGTATCAAGAATCTCCAAGTAACCAGCAACAGCTAGAAAGGAAAGCAAAAATTCTTCTATGGTTCTGCCATGGTTCTGCCAGTGCCTTGATTTTAAACTTCTACTCCCTAGCTCCATGCTTCCCATGTAAGTCTTAAATCACGATATCCCTCCTCTGTCCTCAGCTTCCTATCTTTACAGCCATCTCTCTCCACTGATCACAGGAATGCAGCTATTTTTTCAATCAACTAATAGAGAATCGTGCCCAGGACAATTCAGGTGTTCAATTTTGTTCCCTGTAAAGTCTCCCCTTGAATTTCTGTCTGCTCTTCTGGGCTCGTAACCTATGCTATCCCACATAACTTTCTGTAATGATGGAAATATTCCATATCAGTGCTGTCCAATAACCACTAGCTGCTGGTATGATTGAGAAACTGAGTTCTTCAATTGTATTTAATTTTAATTATCTTAAGTTTTACTGGTTATATGTGCTTGTGGCTTGGGTACATAGTATAGGTCTAGGAGCAATTTTTTAATCAGACACAAAAAAGCCTCACAGACATCACATACACACACACACACACACACACACGCACGCACACACAAGGATGAACATTAATTCTCAGAGCATAAGGAGGAAAAGAAACATTGTCTAACTGTTCCTTAATTTGCAAGGCCATTTCAGCCCACAATGGAGTTCATATTCTACATCACTGTGCAGATCAGTAGTAGTTTAATTCCTCTCCTCCCAGTCCCCAGCTCCTGTTCAAAGTGTACCCCTTTGGGCAACTGAAAATAAAAAATGGGCCCATTACTGAAATTCCCACCCCTTAATGCTTGTTCCTTTAGCTACATAAAGACCCTGCTGATGCTTTGAAACCACCATTTATGAGGGTTTGATTAAGTAAGTTCTTAGACAAGCTACCATTCTTTTTCCCAGTATGAGGGGAGAAGAAATTGGAGGAGGGGAGATTGTTCTTCCAGTTACTGTAATTGCATCAATAATCCCTTCAGCTATATTTCTAGCCTTTCTTTCTGCTAGTTCTTTCCCCTTGGTGGTATAAAGTACTGGGTGTGAATTTCACCTTTGCTATTTTCCTGGGCATGTCTAACTTATATTTCTCAAAAGTTTGTGACCTTGCATAAGTTCTGTGAGGTTTTACATGAGTATAAATCATACCTATCTGTATAGATTAAATAGAATAAGGTATATGACATGCCTAGAGCAATATCCTATTTCTCTCCTTTTCTAAGGAGCCTTTAAAAGTAAGACTGCAACTTTTCTATGAACAGACACTGAGAATTTGGGAACTGCCACAAATAGATGTGAGAAGCAGTAGCCTCATGGTGCTCACTGGGGGGTACCTGACACCTGGTATTTGCAATTCTTCAAACAAGGGAAGTGTTCTACACTAATCCAGATACAGCCAATGAAGGTCTACTAATAGAGGAAGCATGGCCTCGGAGAAGGTGGGCATGTGGCTTGCTCTGATCACAGCAATGAGAGTGTTCTGGTTTGTTGTTGTAGCAATGCTAGACCCTGATCCAGTACAGTCAGATAGAAAGCCTTTCAGCTTCTGTCTTCACCCACTCAGGCCTAAAGAACATAGAGCTTGTTTCTCTGAGTTGAATCATAGCTGCCTGAGTTATCTGAGTGTGCCTTTTAAGATTTTTCTCATCTGAGAGTGGCTGTAGAGCCTTGTCTGATCAATAATAAAATAGATATCTAGCTACTCTAGCTGAGCACAACATGGAGTTTGATTTTCAGAGAGATGCCAACGTGAAGGATAATTCCCAAAGGCACTCTACTTTGGGCAGATTTGGGACTAAGCTGTTGGCCTAAAGACACCTCAACCAAGCCCCTGATGGGGGCATGAGTCTCTGGAACAATGGAGACATCATGATTACCTGGAAATTCTTGCACACAATTTGATGACTTATCTTCTTACTTTCTGCCGACGCTTGGAGCCAAAGCAGAATCTTAAGCAATACAGACCAAGGCTGTGTTCAGTGGCCTTGTTCCTCACCATCTCCCACCTTCACCTTCTCCCACTTCCTGCCATGAACCCATGATAATATTAGAGTCATTAAAAATTAACAATTTTACTTTCAATGCATACAAAAACTAGATAATGAAAATTTCAGCCTACCTCTTCTCCTTTTTAGAATTTCTATGAATTTTTTAATAAACATTTATTAAATTTATCAATGCCAAAATCTGTATTAGACCTGGGGATACAATGGAGCCAATGGTCTAATAGAGCTCCTTCTATTTTCAAAGATGAAAACACATCTTTGCAAAATTGTTGAAATAGATGCTGTTATGGCTTGTGTGTAATGTCCTGTCAAAGCTCCAGGCGGTCATAGACGGGGCTTTTCAGAGGTTGCTGGACCTAGGATGTGTGATGCTGGGATTAAGGGTATGTGATTACTAAATTAATCCACTTACTGGTTTGGCATAGTTCTGGGTGTGGATAATAGGAAGGCCCTCCCTGGGTGTGGGTGGCACCACCCAAAGGGCAGGTAGCCTGGAAGGGATGAAAGGGAGAGGCAGGCTACTGCTGCTGCTGCTTCACTACTTTGCTGCTTTAATGCTTTCTGCTCACCATGAACTGTTTCTTCTCTGTGATGTCCCTCTCCCATGCCACCCTGCCTTGGATTCAGCCAACTATGAACTGAAACCTCTGCAAACTGAACCAAATAAACCTTTCCTCCTTTAACTTTGGGTGTCAGGGTTTTTGTCTCAGCAACAAGAAAAGTAACTAAGACAGATGCCAGGAAGTGGAGTGAGAAGAATATGGCCTTAGGGGTCGCAGAGATATGGGTGTGAAGGTTAGGACAACAAAGTACCAGTCTCTCCAGGTTTCCATTTTCCTCCCTGGCCATTCCCTTTCTTAGACGCTTTTTTCGTTCCTCCTCATTTTCCCCTCTCTTAAGCAGAGGAGGAACCTAGGATGCAGCCTTCCCTTTTCCAGCTATATTTACTCCCTGAGGGCTTCATGGTTTTAGATATAATCTCCATGTGGTGATTCTCATTTGCTCCTTCAGCCTTGAGAAATTTCTCAACCTCTGACCTCTCCCCCAAACACCAGACTCACCTATCCAACCTCCCACTTGCCATCTTCTTTTAGATGTTGCTATGATTTGAATGTGGTTTAACTCCAAAATGTATGTTAAAATTTGGTCCCCAGTATAACAGTGTTGGGAAGGGAGACCTTTAAGAAGTGATTAGGTCATCAAAAGGGATTAATGCCTTTCTCATAGGAGTGAGTTTGTCCTTACAACTTTCAGTCAGTTACCACGTGAAAGGATTGTTATAAAACAAGTCCAGCCTTCATGCTTTGTCTTCATTTTCATGCATTGCCTGCTTTTGTGTTTTTCCACTATGAAATAAAGCAGCACGAGACCCTTGCCAGATGCTGACACTATTCTCGTGGACTTACCAGCCTCTAGAATCATGCACCAAAATAAATCTGTTCTTTGTAAATTACTCAGGTATTTTGTTACAGCAACAGAAAACAAACTACACAGATATCTACTTGGGATCTCACACTTAATGGCTTCAAAACTGAATTGTGGGGCCGGGGATTTAGCTCAGTGGTTTCACCGCCTGCTGCTCAAGTGCAAGGGCCCAAGTTCAATCCCCAGTACCAAAAAAAACGGAATTGTGGTCTCTTCTGACTAAGCCTGCTCCCCCCAGCTTACCCATCTCAGAAGATGGGAACTATATTTTTGCAATTGTTCAGGCCAAAACCATCAGAGTTACCCTGGACTGCTGACTTCTCTCCCATAACACTTCAGCCTGTGTCCTTGTGTCAAACGTCCTCTCTCTTCTCCCTCTATTCTGGCTCCTCCACATGAGACAGGGTAAGTCACTTCAGGAAGAAGGGAGTTAGATGTCTCATTTAAGTCTTCAGGCTTAAACCACATTTCCCCAGCAAAGTTTTGCGTAAACAAACTAACTTTATTAGTCCATTTTTTGTTGCTAAAACAAAGCACCACAGGCTTGGTACTTTATAAAGAAAAATAAGTTTAGCTCACAGTCTTGGAGGCTTGAAGCCCTTGCTTGCTCACAACATGACAGAGGAGTGGATACAGAAACAGTCAAATTTACTAGGTCCTACTTCCCAAAGTTTCCACCACTTCAACACCATGATGCTGAAGACCAAACCTCCAGCACATGAACCTTTGAGGGGCAAACTACATTCAAACCACAGCAGTGACACTTGACAAAGTGTTTTGTTTTCTACCTGACTCTTCTTTCTGGCATATTCCTTTAGTAGGAAACATCTTAAGAAAAAAGGAATGGATGGTAGAATTCAGGCACCAAAATACCACTTGCAAGTTCAAACAAACATCTGAGTCAAGAACCAATATGTCCTATCAAGAAGATAATGTCCTAAAAATTCCATCCAGTCATGAGGACTCACTTTGAGCAAGAGGTCTTCTAATATAAACTATGGAAACAGAAAGACCTCAGGGAGTAAATAGCAGAATCCACAAGGTATGCAGTTATGAGTGAACCGCAGCTACAGGGAAAGAGAAGCTGAGTAGATAGGGGCCAAAGATGAGCAGTGAAGAACTAAGTAACTATTCAGAAGCAAGCAGAAGCCAGTGCAACAATAAGAATGAGGATGCTTGAGCAGCTGCTACTTCCAGAAGACATTCCTGGTCTGCAGGAGAACTGTGACGTTTTCTCAGCTCCTTCACTCACCTATGTATTCAACACATTACCACTACCTGGGGCACCCACAAAGGCTTGCTCCTCTTCCTCCCTACAAATGCCTAAGGGCATACTGGTTGGACAAACACGTTGTGTCTGTCATCCTTATCCTTGAACTTGTTCTATCTCAGAGCTCCTCAGCTGTTCAGGAAAACAGCCATCCAGGGGCCCATCCTTAACAACATCTAAACATGACTGGATAGTGGGGATGGACACATATTTTCAGGCTGGGAGCACTCAACCCATGTTGGTGAGTGTAGGGATAGGAACAGGCAGCAGAAAGCCCATCTCTGCTTCTGGCCTGGTGAAATGGCTGCACACTGCCTTCCTCACCTGGCACAGGCCAAGAAGTGCCCTTTACAGTCAATTAATTAGCAACATTCAGTTTGTGGTGATTTTCCCTCTGAGAGTTTGAAGTCTTACTTTGAAGAGGAAATAAGAAAATATTACCTGGGAAAGGTGAAATAATGTCACTCCTTACAGTTTAGTCTTTAGAGGTAGAGAGCCTCTGTGGTCAGCATTAATTTTCTTGTTAATACCATAATTGCTGCCAATTGAAGTACATTCTATTTTTCCAACACCTCCCATGTGGATAATCTGCTCTGAGCCACCCTTTAAAGTACACTCTGTTATTATTGCTTCATCTACTTAATTATTTCCTTTGTTTAATGTCCATACAATATTAGCAACATATTTAGCTTTATTCCCAAATGAAGCCTGAAATCCAGTAAGAGTTGGAAAAAAACAAAATAGTCAAATACTTTTCATTAGTTATTGAGTTACCTCTTTAAAACTTGCAATCTTCTTCTGCTTCCATTTTTATTACTTCCAGCCTAGCAATTACTTTGAACAAAAAAGGTGCAAAAAAGAAAAGAAAGAAAAATCTCAACAAGAGAAAAAGAGAGCCCTTCTTTGGCTTACAATGTGGGTCACATGAGAGAGATGCCACCTAGTCCCAAGCCAACAGCCAAAGGGAAGCAGGAAGAGCTAAGCAGTGATGGGAGCCATATGATAGGAAGAGGAAAGCAGATGTTCAGCAACTTCAAGTTGTGTGCTTACAGGGTTTCCTTTGGTTTTAAAAATATTTTTCAAATATTAATACAAAATTTTAAGAAAAATCAAAAATATTTTATGATTATTTATGTTTTGGATTTTCACACTTAGTATCTACCTCCACCCCATACAACTATCGCTACTAAGTGGATATTATATGCTCCAAAAAACAGTTGTTTTTTGCTATAGCAAAGGGCCTTTACCAGGGAGAATGTAGCATGTCAGAAAATCTCCAGTTTTGTGAAGCACATTATGAGTCTTTTTTTAAAAATCTATACCTAAATCATTTTAGTGGCTTTTTTGTAAAAACATTATTATCTACCTCTCAAATCTTTTTGTACAATATAGTGTGACAGGAATTCTAAATCAATGAACAATAGCCATGCTGCTAATGACTTAATTTTTGGCCAAGACAACAATCATGTAATAAAAATAACAGCTTATTTATTAGGAATTGTGTTCAACTGCTAGAAACGGAGACAAGATTATGGTGGCTTGAATGCCTAAGAGTCTGCTCATGTAAAAGAAATGTGGAAGCTACAGTAGTGCCTCCCTTATCATCAAAGATATAGAATCTTTTGTCTTCCTACTCAGACTTCTCTGCTACATAATTTCCATTTTCAACATCACAAGATGTTTATGGGAGTTCCAACTTTCATGTCCATATTCTAGACAGGAAACACAAGGAAAGGGGTAAGAGCAATAAAGGCACAAGCCTGCTGTATATATCACCCTGAAGAAACTGTTTCAGATTTATTTTTTTATTTTTTCTGACAACAAATCACTTTGCATTTCATCAAGTTTATATAGAAGGTGAAATTTCTAACATATTCATCTTATCCAAAAAGATCCCTGTTAAAATTAATGTCTTTGCTAACCTCCTTAATAAATGGTGCTGGAAAAACTAAATTTCAACCTGCCAAAGATTAAAACTAGACTCATATCTTTCATGATGCAGTAAACTAAAATTGAAGTGTATCAAAGATCTAAGTATTAGAACAGAAACAATAAACTTGCTGAAAGATAGGTTAGGTAGAACTCTTGAAGGCATTGGCAAAGGAAAAGACTTTATGAACAAAACCTTAGTAGCATGGGAACTAGAACAAAGAATCAACAACTGGGATCTCATCTTATTAAAAAGCTTCTGGACTGCAAGAGAAACTACCAACAGAACAAAGAGACAACCTACAATGTAGGAAAAAAATTTTACCAGCTGCTCCTCAGACGAAGGACTACTATCAAGAATATACAAAGAACATTAAAAAAATCAGACCCTCCAAATTTATTATTTTTTTTTGTAGACAAGAAAACCTTTTATTTTAAACCAAAAATAGTCAGCAGGTGGCCACAACTATCCATGTTTCATTAAAATCACATAAAACCTAGGTACAAAAGCACCACTGATTATTGCTCTAGAAAAAATTGCATGAAAAATCCAAATATGCACACTAAAAACATCACAGTATGCACAGGACTAAATTCTTAAAGCAGGTGCATGGACTGCTCAATCAGTTTTATACACAGCTTCCAATATTAAGATGGTATTTATTTTACTTGATAATAATGAAAACTTCCAAAAAGCATGACTATGAGAGGGTAAAATGTCCATCCTTATATACTTTGTTTGCCTACTAGTATAGTCCTAAAAAATTTGCATTTACAAAATACTTGGTAAAAATAGCTTTTAAAAGGTGTCCCAAGAGGTACATAAAATCACCCCCAACATTTTGTGACAATTCATTCTCCCTGGTTATCTACAGATTCAGTTTTCTGTGCCTTCCTTTCTAGCTTCTTGCTTTTCTTCCTTCTTCCCTTTACCACCTCTGTTAACCTTTGTTCCAGGTTCTTTCTTAGCAGATGTTTTTCTTGGTTTAGCTTCAGGTTTTAGTGGAGCAGTTTTCATGGACAATGTGGCAGACCGTCTTGTGGGCTCCTGTTTAGTTACTTTGGATCCATCTTTGCCCTCTGTATTCTCTGAAGACTCTCTTCGGCATAATGACCGTCCCGTCGGCGGGAAGTACAGCGACCGGCTCAGCTCGGACTGTGGGCTCCTGGACGCCACCTCGGACCCCCCAAATTTAAAGACCCAGTTCAAAAATGGGCATCTGAAATGAACAGACATTTCTCACACAAAGAAGTAGAAATGGCAAATAAACATATGATAAAATGGTCAACATCACTGGTCATTCGAGAGATGCAAATGAAAACAATGCTGAGATTTCACCTCAGCCCAGAAAGAACGGCTGCTATCAAGAAATCAACCAATAACAAATGCTGGCGGGGCTGTGGGGAAAGAGGAACACTGCTCCACTGCTGGTGGGAGTGCAGACTGGTGCAACCACTGTGGAAATCAGTATGGAGATACCTCAAAGAACTAGGACTAGAGGTCCCATTTGACCCTGCTATTCCCCTGCTGGGTAACTTCCCCAAAGAATTAAAAGAATCATACCACAGTGATATATGTGCACCCATGTTCATAGCAGCACAGTTTGTGATAGCTAAAACTTGGATACAGTCCAAATGCCCATCAAGTGGAGACTGGAAAAAGAGAATGTGCATTTTTTAAAATAAAATGGAGTACTACTCAGCCATAAAAAATGAGAAATTAGAGATATTTATAGCTAAATGGATGCATATTGAGGCCATACTCTTAAGTGAAATAAACAGGACACACGTGTAAATACCGTATAGTTTCTCTAGTGTGAGAAACTGAAAGTGTAAATGAGGATCAAAATGTATAATAGATAATGTGTAATAGGGAAAATAGGACCAAAGGGGACGTCGAAAATTAGTGGGAGGGGTTGGGGAAAAGAAAGAAGTGTAAGGAATAAATATGAGAAAAGGAGAAAACAGAAACAAAGTATTTGTAAATAGGAAGAGGTGAAGGGTTGAAGGGAGGGCAGGGGAATGGGGAAAAACATAAGAACCAAGATATATCATGTAAAGGTACAGATTCCCAATGATGAATGTCATGATATTGTATACCTAAAATGTTCCAATAAACTTAATGAAAAAAAGATTAATGTCTTTAGTGTCATTAGCAGTTCGATATCCATCCTTTGAGAACCCCTTCCCATCCTCTTAAACTCACATGCAACACACACACACACACACACACACACACAGAGCTTATTTTATGTTATTTTATCAGAATCATGGCTGTACTTCTCATAGCAAAACCCAAAAGGACAGGATCCTTTTACTCCCTGCTTTCTGGGAGAGGAACATGTGAGAACATGTAACCCAGGCTGAGCTGTTCAAATACTACTAGTAGTAGTTCCCATCTTAGAGAAATAACCCTGAAAATTTTTGGAAAGAGAAAACAAGGAAAATCACAAAGGCAATAGAAGCAGACTGTTGGTCTCCCTACTTATTGGTCTTCCAGTCCTTCCCAGTTTCTGTCTGTTCTCCATGCCTGATCCTATTTGTTAGATCTGGCCTCTCTTTGTCCTTTTTATATGTCCCATTTTTGCTTGAGGTAGCCTGATTGGTTTTGGTTACATGCAACCAAAAGCACCCTGATGATACAGTTAAGAAGATCTATGTTCTTTGGTTACCAGAAATAGAAGCCCAGGAAATTTCTCCCTTGGAAACTCACCCACTGCCACCATTGGCAGTGTACTCTGATCTAAATAAACTGTCTTTTCTTTAAAAAAAAAAAAAACAGAAAGAAAGAAGAAAGAAAGAAAGAAAGAAAGAAAGAAAGAAAGAAAGAAAGAAAGAAAGAAAGAAAGATGAAAAAAGAAATAGAAGCCTATATAACTGACTGCAAGCTTAAATGCAATATTCTACCTCACTGGCACAAGGCCTGAGGCCTTGTTGGAGAAGATGCAGTGATACTTCAGTTTACAAACTTAATTCATTCCACAATTCTGATGGTGAACTGAATTGGTTGGAACTGAATCAAATTTCCCCATAAGGTTCAATGTAAATAAGGTCAATCCATTCGGAACCATATGTATTTTTAATGACAAATATATGAAACAAAGTATAGTACAGTATGAAGACAGAGAACACTAACTTTGCTTGAGGCCACTTCTGTTGTAGAAGAGAAGAAGATGGGTAGGAAGGAGGTTATTGTTTGGAGGGAGAGTCCCCCTCCATAAAGACATCGGGGAGATCTCCCTCAGGAGTTCCCTCTCTCCTTTGTCTTAGCTGCAGAGTCAGTTTTCACAAAAAATCTATTTAATGTCATTTTTTTTGTCCTGTACTGTATAACCCCCAGAAATGAGAGACCACATTATTATTTATCAGATTCAACACTCTATTCATTACAGTTATGTTGCTGTGGTGCTTCTCAAAGAAATCCTGGCATTCACTCCTTTTTCCATAATGGATTTTATCATATCACTGCTAACCTCGTCCATGTCCTTCTCTTCTTCAGTGGAATGCTCCTCAACAAGTGCCTTCCACCGCTCACTCTGGAGTTCATCAAGCTCTTCTGTTGTCAGCTCTTCCTTGTGATCCTCAACAAGCTCCTTTATGTCTGCACCTTCAACATCCAAACCCATACTCCTGCCCATGGACACAATCTCCTCCACTACCTATGCATCAGACCCTTCAAAGTCATGTTCAGTGACACATTCTGACCACAGTTTCCTTCCTGGAGTTTAAATCCAGTACGTGACATCTTCCCAAGCTTTGCCAATGAGTTGATGCAGTGGAGGACATTGAAATGTTTCTACTAGAACTCTTTCAGAGTCAAGGATGTCTCTTTAGCAACTAAAACACCTGGTGAAGAGCAACTTTGTGTAGAGCTTCTTGAAGCTGCAGATCACTTGATGGTCCTTGGGCAGCAGAAGAAATGTCATGTTGGAGGAGAGCAATTTGACCTTTACAAAGTTATTCTCAGAGTCCATATCATCTACCAAGGCTGGAGAGAGTGTCAGGCCATTGGTCATCAGAAGAAGAGTACTTTCAGGCAGTTGGTTGTCAGAAAGATATTTCTTAACAGTGAGTGTGAACACCTCATGCAGCCATTCTGTGAACAATCACCTTGTGGTCCAAGCTTTCATATTGGCCCTCCATGTGACAAGCAGTCTGGCCTTGTTCACATTCTGTTTCTTGAATGCACGAGGGGTCTGGGAATGGTCCACCACTAGTAGCTTAATCTTCAGATTGGCACTTGCATTTGCACAGAGCAAAAGGTCAATCTGGCCTTTGTGGGTTTGTGCCCAGCAGTGCCTTTTCCTCCTGCATGATATAGTTTCTGTTCAGCATCTTCTTTAAGAAGAGCCCTGTTTCATCACAGATGAACAGTTGTTGAGCGACATATCCTTCTGCCTTTGTGAATTCTGCAAATTCCTTCTTGTAGGCTTCTGCAGCAGCCTTGTCAGAACTGGAAGCCCCACTATCTCTTATGACTATGGATGCCACTTCTCTTGCAGAATTTATCAAACCACCCTCTACTGTCTTTAAATTCTTCACTTGTTGCACTTGCAGTGGCATTTTCTTGCAGTAAATCACTGTGCTATTTCCCAGCTTTTCCACAGATCATAGCTTCACTAACACTATCACCTGTAGCTGTTTCTCATTCAACCACATTAACAAAAGTTTTTCTACCTCTTCTAGCACTTGTGTCCACTGCTTAGTTAACATCATTACTCCTTTTGCCACAACAGCTTCTTTGATGACATCTTCATTCTTCAAAACAGTCAAGATTGTTGAGCTCACCATCTTGTACTCCTAGGCCAGATCAGTCACATAAAAACCACACTCATGCTTTTCTACAATTTCCTTCTTCAATTCAAGGATTATTTTCTTCAAAACCTTCTTAGCGTTCTTGCTCTACACTTTCTTGTTACCTTCATTATTGCTCTGCCATTCTTATCACCTCCATTACCACTCTGCACACTTTGGTTACTTTCATTACCACTCTAGACATTCTTATCACCTTCATTACTGCTCTGCACTTTTCTTTTACCACCATGCTTGCTCTGTACTTTCTTTGGAGCCATCCTACATTGAATAATACTGTACAGCCTGAATTTGCTAAAAAGCATGCAAAAAAAGCTTCACAGCAAGTGTGCACAGGTCTGTGACCACAATCTCATCTAGAGAAAGCCACAACCATGTGTCAGAGTGGGGAAGATGGTCAAGCTCTTGTTCATGCAGGGAAGATGGTCATGGTTGTGTTCATCACCCAATGTGGAGTTCATGAACAGGAGCAAAATTTTGCTGAATGCTTCTGTTCATGAATTGAATTGAGGTATTACTGTATTGGGAAATTGTTGAGAATAAAAGCTGACCCTCAGAGCCCATGTGTACTCTTTAGACACTTCATATAAATACTTTCTCCTCTGTTTTATTGTCTGGCTTTCTTTTATTACTAATAATTTCTTCCCTTCCATAATTTTTGCTTCTTCTTTATGGTTTTTTTTTTCAGTGCTAGGAATCAAACCCAGGGCCTCATACATGCTAGGCAGGAACTTTACAACTGAGCTACACCCCTAAGCCCCTTTGTGGCCTCCTGAATGACGTCTACATGACTTTCCTGCAGATATGCTATTAGGGAAGCACTTCAATTTCAAGCTTCATATCTTTTTATTTAAAATTTAGATAAGAAACTGATTAATGAGTCAATCAGGGGTATATTCTAGACAAATCAGCTGTAACAAGCAGATGGGGACTTATGACTGGATCTGTGCCTTCACCAAAAGCTGCCAGAGTAGGATGATGTAAGATGACAAACTGGACTCTTTAAGGGACGTAATATGATATAAGGTGATGTGACATAACATCATGCTATAAGAAGGCCTGTACATATCATAATTTTTTGAAGACAGACCTAAGATGCTCAATTACTTATGTTTTGAGCACCTATAATTTACAAATCCAAGGATTGAAGAGATTATAAAAAAGATAATACATGTCTGTCTTCAAAGGCTTTACAATACACAAATACACACACACAGAGAATTAATTTTAAAAAACACCTGGTTAACTGTTCAACACATATTATCCACAGACTGGTGGAGAAATTCAAAAGAAGGAAAGATCACACTGGTCAGGTGATAATGATAAGAGAAGTCTATCCAGAAAGAGGAAATTTAATTATCCTGAGAGAAAAGAAGAAAAGAGTAAGATAGCATCCCAGCTTGATGGTAAGAGTGGGGCGGAGGTGGTGACATCTGAATCCAAAAATGAATAATGCATAGGATAAGAGATAGGATCTAAAGAAATAAAACCTAGAAAAACCCTACTAATATAATCTGTAGGTTTGTCAGAGGGAAAGGGAAAGATATGTACATTTAAACTTAGGTTGTAGAGAGGGACATTCATGGTAAGATTCTGATCATGGCAAACTAAATCATTAGAACCAAATATAGTACTGAAAGCCTGGGTAGCAATAAAAATGTCTTTCTTGAAAGCATCAGAAAACTAAGAAAATGGGGTAAGATTACTGATCCAAGACTGAGAGGTGATGGAACTCTGAGAGTTAAGCCTGGCATTCCAGGGCACTTTGTTGTGGGAATGTTTGTTAGTTCCAGAGTAGGTGAATGATAAGCTTATAAATATATCTCTCAGCTTTGTGAGAAAAAGAAAAAATAAAGAGTCCAGAGAGTACCATGGGGAAGCCTCATGCATCTCCTTGGGCTGAAACTCTGAAGTATATGAGATGCCTTAAGGACTGTGGCTCAATTTCAAATCATTTTAAACTCTATAATTGAACTGAGGTATTCTTAAATTGTTAGAACCCTCAATCACCTAGCAAAAACAAGTACAAATTTTCTCTGGTTGGAGACAATATCTGGAACTTCAAAGTATTCCTACAAGCGATTTGCAATATAACATTCAGCATACAATAAAAAAAAAAAACAGGCACAGGAGGAATAAAACTGCATTGACCAAACTTGCAAGAATACCAAACAATAAAAACTGACCCACAGGGTCTCTAGATAGTAGTTTCATCACACTGAGACTTTAAAACAAGTATGTTTCCTACATTTAATAACATAAGACTGAAATTTTTGACAAAGAACTACAAGCTTTAAAATAGAAATTGCAGGGCCGGGGATTTAGCTCAGTGGCTTCGCACCTTCCTGGAAAGTGCAAGGTCCTGAGTTCAATCCCCGGTACCAAAATAAATAAATAAATATAGAAATTGTAGTACTAAATACTATAATAATTGAAAGTTACAAACTAGCAGAGACATTAAATAGCAGATTAGAAAAGAAGAAAATGTACTTGTGAAGGAAATTACCATAAAGCAGTAGGAAGATATGAAACTACAGATTTAATTGAAGTTTCAAAAGAAAAGAAGATAGAAAATAGAACAGAAGCAATAGTTGAAAAGAAAATAGTTGAAAAGTTTTGAAAACTGATCAAAGACATCAAGTCTGATCCAAGAATTTACATTAAGGACAAATGAAAAGTCATTCACAGAGACATTCATACCATACTAAACTGCTGAAAAATACAAATACACACACACACACACACAAAGAACCTTAAAACCAGAAGAAGAAACTATTGAGCCATCTATAACAGGTCTCCAAAAATCAACATAAAGAATTTCTACAAATCAATTAAAATTAAAATTTTAAAAAGACAAATTAAAATCATAATGGGATATCACAACACACTCATGAAAATGGCCATAAAATGACAATAGGATGTTAAACATCTTTTCATCTGCTTACTTTCCATCTACATATGTTCTTCTTTAGTGAGGTATCAACTTAGATGTTTTGCTCATTTTATAATGGAGTTATTTGTTTTCTTGTTGAGCATTTTTTAAATAATATATGTACAAAACTAATACAAGGCATTAATAATAGAGAAAATGTGAAGGGGTGAATGATTATTAGAGAACTCGGTATTATCTGCTTCATTTTTCTGTAAATCTAAACTGATCTAAAAATAAATAAACTATAAAATAAAAAATTATTTTAAAAGGGAACAGAAATAAATTAATAATTGCTTAAAGTAAAAAATAACAATAAGAAGTGTTGAGTGAAAATGTGGCAGAAAGGCAATTCTCATACCCTTATGATCTATCAACTTTAAAAACTACTTTTTAGTACCCACTAAAGTCATACATCAACTCCATGGTTCAGTAATTTTCCATATGATTACTGAGAACTATTCATTAGGAAATTTATACCAGAATTGTTTGTAATAGCCATAAACTAAATACTGCCAAAATGCCTATAAATAGGAAGATGGATACTGTTGTGTTGTATATACACACAATAAAGCCATATGATTCACTGAAAAATTAACACTTTAAAACTGCACCCAGTAAAATGGATGAGTGTTAGTGTTGAGCAAATCATCAGACACAAAAGAATCCATAATATGTTATATAAAGTTCAAAAAGTATATAAAACTAGTGTTTAGAAATATGTATGAATAGTAAAATTATTATTACCTTTATTTAAAAATATATTGCAGAAGTTGATTAAAATATATATACAGTATGTAATAATATTCACATAAAAAGGGAAACATTTTTCAATTACAATTTACAAAATGGTTTTAAATCATTATCTCAGAAGGTCTCGACTACATACTTTTTATTTATTTTAAATGTAAGTATGACTTGTTCATTCATTAAGGAAAATATAAAGTGACTACATAAATTTAAATAAGATATCCTAGAACAAATGAGTGGTAAAATTATAAAGAGAATCAAAGAAGTGATTTCCACAAAAGTCAAGATACTGGTATCTTTGGGAGCAAAGAAAAATAGAAATTGGGGAGGGGCAATTTGGGCGGTGCTGGGCATGTGCTATTTTTTTAACTTGAGTGGTGTTTACTTTGTGATAGATCATTATTCGTATATTTTTGTGCATTCTTCTATGCTAAATTTTAGAACAAAACTAAAGGTTTTCAAGGAAGAAATGGAGCCAAGCATCCATATACAATTATGTATTGCATACCCACTAGATATTAAGCCCTTTGCTGAACACTTCACATATATTAAATCATATAATCATCATAATGAGCCTGTGAACATTTTAGCTCTGCCCCTCCCACACTGACTGAGTTTTAATTTCCTTACAGTAAAGTGGGAAAGATTATGAACCTACTCATGAAGTTGTTATAGCAATTAAATGAGTTATAGACAAAGCACTTAAAACAGTCTGATATATAGGACAGAGCTGTGATTTTATTAGGGGACAGTAAAATCAAATAGCTTGCACAAACCCATACAGCAAGTAAGAGAGCAGCCAGAACATGAGCCTTCCAGTCTTAGAGATGATGCTTTTTCTCTTCATCAGTAATTCTTTCCCACAATAATTCCATGACACTCCCTCTGGGTTAGGGACTGGGTCTGAGAGGAGGGATCTGTTTTCTACATGATCTGATATAACTTTATTTATGATGGCTACTTTGGCTTTAAAACTGGAAGTTGTCTTGGTGGTCCCAAGCTAACAGAGCACAGGAAAGGCCTTTTGCCTATAGGCAGCCAGAGTGTGACCTCTTGCTCTGTAATAGTGCCTTCCACAATAGTAGCTCCAGAGTCACAGCCAGCCCTGGACCTCCTCTGTGGCCCTTCAGTCCAACCTCTTGAGACTCTGAATTACTGGAACTCATTAAAGGAACTAAGAAAACAATAATGGAATGAGAAAGCAGAGCAGGTGAACAAGAGAGGGAACATCTCTCTTCATCTGTTTTATCATTCTTGTTTTCTCCTTTCATGTCTGTTTTTGTCATCTCTCATTTAGATGAGCTCATGTTCTTTAAGTCAGAGATAGTGAGGGGTGCACAGCAAACTTTCCCTCTCACTTCCACCTGTCCTGAACTTAATCCCACTTAGTAAATCAACTGAGGCTTGTATAATACTTTATAGTTTATAAAGGGTTCTCATAACAATTGTGATGGGGACCTCTAGCTTCAGCTCTAACATGGTTTCAGCATGAGCTTAGAAGTTGTCACTTCCACGCCCATAACAAGAAAAATCTGAATAAATGGAAAACCAGTGACTTCTTGCACCCATGTGAGAATGGAGATCACAGAGAAAACCTCAAGATCTGGCAGACATGTCAGACAGTCCAAGGAGGCACAGCTGAGATCTGCTTAGGGAGAATAGAAGCCACTAGAGTCATAAACTGGTAGAAACAATTAAATGGAAATTTTGCAAAACTTCTGGAGCATGACTGCTGGGGCCACAGTCATAGTGGCGTCCCCGATTTCACCTCCAGGAGCTCTCTGGTAGCTCTTTTCAGAGGAGAAGAATAATTACTGTGAAATAAAGCCAGTACTTTTTCATAACAAAGGCTACCTTCTGAGGAAAAAGACTTAGTTTCAGCCTATTTCCAGCAAGAAAGAAGAAATTCTTCTTACTTCAGCCCTCTCCAGTATTTTTGTCTCATTTAAGGGGGAAAATATAGTCAACAAAATTAAGGGCTTCAAGGACATAGACTGGGAACACCTCAGCCAGAGGAGGGAGGAGGGAGCTGGTGGGGAAAAGCATTACCACGAGAGAAATGCATGTGAGGGTCACTGCTCTGAAACACAGATCCACTGTAAGACTGAAGCTTAATCATGAAATTAGAGATTACTCCCTTCCTCACCACCACACAAGCAGGACTCCAGCACAGTGACAGTGGATTATTTCTATAAGAAATGCAAGACACAGACTCTCTGAGCAGGAGCAGATAGAAAAGATCAAAGTCAAGAGGAGACAAAAAGAAGACCACTAAAGGAATCTGAAGCCTCTTGTATCTATAAACTGCAGAAAACATATAGTTCAACTCCTAGTCAGATTAATACAAATCCATATACAAATGACATTTTTACCTCACCTCCAAACACTTAATACAACATGGTCATCTTTCAACAGCAAGAACAACAAATTATAAGTCATGCCAAAAGACAAGAAAAAGAATTCAAGCTGATGGTTAAAGTGATAATCATATATAACAAACAAAAGCATTTTAAAGAGAAAAAGTCTACACATACCACATTAAAGCTACAGAAAGTCAAAGACAAAAGAAAATCCTAAGAAGCCAGAGAAAAAGTATTAAAAATAAAAATACTACCAACCTAGAATTCTATATCATCCAAAAGCAAGGAATAAATAAAGATTTTCTCAAACAAACACAGCGAGAGAATCCATTGTGAGTAGACCCCCCTTTCAAAAAAATCTCAACAATTCTTCAGGCAGAAGAAAACATCAATAGGTCAGAAACTTGGATCTACATAAACGAAAAACATCAGCGAAGGAACAAATGAAGACAGAGTAACATCTTGTATTTTTCTACTCTTAATTGATCTAAAAGATAACTTTTATTGCATATTTAAAGCAATAATAGTAACAATATATTGGGTAAGCATAACATAATCACATCAATTTCTGTAGGAAAAGTTTTTGACAAGAATTCACCAACCAGTCATGACAAAAATCTTCAGTAAAGTAGGAATTAAGCAGAACTTTCTCAACTTAAGAGAGTATCTATAACAACTGACAGCTACTACCATCCTTAATGGTAAAAGACTGGGCTTTTTCCCTCTTAGATCAGAAACCAGGCAAGGGTATCATCACTTACCACTTCTACTCAAGATTATGCTGAAAGCCCTAGGATAAGAAAAGAAAAAGAAAAATTATATAGATATGAAAGAAAGAAATAATACTGTCTTTTTTCACAGATGACATATGACTTTTTCAATGTAGAAAATCCTAAGGAATCTATTAGAAAAACAAAAAACAAGACTCCTGTAACTAATAAGCAAGTACAACAAGTTCTCAAGACACAAATTCAGTATACAAAAGTCCATTGCTTCCCTATATATGAAGGACCCTTGTTAGCAAGACAGACTCCATATTGCTGCTTGACTCACCTGCCTGCCCTTTAGATGAACTCAGAAGGAGGAAGCTTAGAAACCTCCTCCCCTTAGAGAGTCTCTTAGAAACAACAATTAATCAACTATTGTTTTACAAATGTTCTAACAGCAGGACGTTCCGCTTCTGTACCTTTTGCTTGCTTTACTAATTCTATCCCATAGGGGGCCTAGAAACTGTTGGCCTCAAAGGTGTATAAAACATGTTTGTCAACCCCCAGTCGAGGCTCGAGTCCGATGCTTGGCTCGGTCCCGGCTGGTAATAAACTCCTGTGTAGATTTAATATCGGTCTCTGGTTCGTTCTCTCTCGCTGGGTGTAACAATATACTAGCAATGAATAACTTAATTTTGAAATTTTAAAAAATATCATGTAAAATAGCAAAAAATTAAGTACTTTGATATAAATCTAACAAAATAGATATAGGATCAATATGCAGTAAACTATAAAACACTAATTAAATATATGAAAGATCTAAATAAATAGAAAGTCTACATTCCTGAACTGAAAGATACATTATTGTTAAGATTTTAGTTATTCCCAATTGATTTATAAACAGATTACAATCCCAATCAAAATCCAATCAAGCTATATCACAGATATGGATAAACTTGTCAGTCACAAGTATATGTGATGCTATGAACTGAACTGTGTCCCTGCAAAATGTATGTGCTGAAGCCCTAAGACCTATTATGACTGTATTTAGAGACAAGTTGTTTGTGGAAACAACAAGCTTAAATGAGATCATAGAGGTAGTGGCCCAGATATTTTTTTAATTCATTGATTATTGGTACGTTTTAGGTATACAATATTATGGCATTCATCATTGGGAATTTGTACCTTTGCATAACATATCTTGGTTATTTTTTTCCCCATTCCCCTGCTCACCCCTCCCTATTTACAAAGACTTTGTTTCCATTTTTTCCTTTCCCTTCTTTCCTTTCCCCTACCCCTCCCACTTTCCCTTCCCCTTCCCTTTCCCCTTCCTCCTTCCCTTTGGACCTTTTCTTCCTATTTCACATTATCCATTATACATTTTGGTCCTCATTTACACTTTCAGTTTCTCACACTAGAGAAACTATTAGGTATTTACACATGTGTGTCCTATTTATTTCACTTAAGTGTATGGCCTCAATGTGTATCCATTTAGCTATAAATGTCTCTAGTTTCTCATTCTTTATGGTTGAGTAGTACTCCATTTTATTTTTAAAAAAAACACACATCTTTATCCAATCACCAGTTGATGGGTGGCCCTGATCTTTTAAGATTACTGTTCTATAACAAGAGACAAGAGACCTACCTTTCTCTCTATACTGTGAGAGGATAAAACAAGGTGGAGGCCATCTGCAACCTAGGAAAAAAGTCCTCACAAGAATAATTATGCTGGCACTTCAACCTGGCCTCCAGAACTATGAGAAAATAAATTTTTGGTATCTAAACTACCAGTTTTTAATATTTTGTCATGGCAGCCTCAGCAGACTAATATAGGTGGGAAAGCAAAAAAAAAAAAAAAAAAAAAAACAACCTAGAATAAGCAACAAAATCCTGAAGGAGTAAAAGAACAAAGTTAGAAGACTCACATGACTGAAATGATTCATTTTGACTGTCAATTTGCTTGGCTTGAGTGACACCCAGGAGATTAAGAAAGCACACTTTCGAGCGTGTCTTCATGAGTCATGGGGGCATGACCTTGAGAAACATACCTATCCCCAGCTTCTCCCTCTTTGGCTCTTCCCTTTCTCTCCACTGCCCAGCCAATATAAGTTGAATGTCTTTCTTCTGCCATGTCTTTCTGCCATGTTACTGCTTTGGAGACAGCTGACTATGGACTGAAATCTCTCCTTTAAGTGTAGGTGTCAGGTATTTTTAGTAGTGCAAAGCAAACTAACAAATTACCTGATTTAAGATTTACTATAAAGATGCAATGATCAATGTAGAATAATACTAGTGAAAGAATAGACAAAAGATCAATGGAACAGAATAAAGTCCATAGAATGACTCAGATCCATATAGTCAAATAATTTTCAGTGGATAAATTATAGCCTTTCAACATTTGCAAAATACAAACCCAGACATAGACCTTACATCTTACTCAAAACTCAAAATGAATCACAAATGTATGCTCTGATTTGAATGTTTTTGTCCTCTCTGAAACTCTTGTTGAAATATAATTTCTAATGCAACAGTATGGGTAGGAAGGGCCCAGTGGGAAGTGTTGAGTCAGGAGAGCTCCATTCTCATGAGTGGATTAATACAGTATAGGGCTTGACAGGATGACTTTGCACATTTCTTTCCTTGTCCTTCCTATAGCATACTGTGTAACAACACAGAACAGGGTGTGACAGACTTAAATATAAAACTCAAAACTATAAAACATCTAAAAAAAAGAAAATGGGAAAATCTATATGATAATGGATTTGACGATGAGTTGTTAGATACAATACCAAAAGCACAATCAATGAAAGAAAAAAATTGATAAATTAAAAAAAAATTTAAACCAAAATCTTCTGTCTATGAAAGACATTGTGAAAAGAATGAAAAACTAGGCCACAAATTTGGAAAAAATATTTGCAAAGCATATCTGATAAAAGACATGCATCAAAAATATAAAAGAGCTCTTCAAACTCAAAAATAGTAAAACAAACAGCTCAATTAAAAATAAACTCCAACAACCAAAGCTGGAACAATTTGAGCAAGAAAACAAATAATATGGTATTGGATTTTAAACTAAAGCACAAGATAAATATCCATGAATCCATAGTGACATAAATAAAGCCAGGATAAGAAACAAATCTCAGTACAGAAGAATTCCAAATAATTTACATAGATATTACACTTCAAGGAGGTGACATGTAATTCCCCACTCCTTAAGTGCAGGCTCCACATAGTGACTTCTTTCAAAAAACACAGGCATGGGAAGTAACTCTTTCTATAAAAGAAGCCTGACAAACAGTGCCTCAGACAAGAAGTCATGGTTGACATCCACAGTGATGTCACATTGACACTACCCCCTCTTGATGTGACAAGACAAAAGTGACACTTTACCTCCATGGTTTTCCTCCAAATACCTATAACCCCAGTAAAGCTACAAGTAGAACACCAGGAAAAAAAATCTCAACTGAGGCATATTCTATGAAATGTTTGACCAGAACTCCTCCAAACTGTCAAAAGCCATCAAAAACAAGGAAATTCTGAAAGTGTCACAGCCAAGAATAACCTAAGGAAACATGGTGACTACATTAAATATGGGATCGGAAATATGAGAACAGAAAAAGGACTTCAGTTAAAAACTATGGAAATCTAAGTAAAGTATAGATTTTGGTTTATATCTACGTCAATATTTTTCCATGAGTTGTGACAAATGTAGCATATAAGGTAAGGTTTTAATAATAGGAGAAACTGGGAGTGGCTATATTGGGGATTCTGTGATATCTTAGCAACTTTTCTGTAAAGATCCAAATCTATTTTATAATAGAAAATATGGATATATATGAAAGCCACAGTGAAATTTTAAATACACATATAACATCGTGATTTTCACTGTTTTCTCCATCTCTTAAGATCAGGAAACAGTCTTGAGAAGCTGAGTGAAGGATCATGGTCACATGGGTAGGCGGCTGGGCTAGGTCTGCTTGATTTTAGATGCTACAGTTTTCTTTTCAGTTTTGTTTTTCTTTTAGATGACCATGACAAAAATAAAAGATGAGAGTGGAGTTGAGGAAAGAGCAATTTAGTAAGTTACATCAAAAAGTGGTGCACTTGTACTACTACTTATACCTATAATCCCAGCTACTCCCCAGGCTAAGGCAGGAAGAGTTGAAGTTTCAGCCCACCCTGGGCAACTTGGGGAGACCTTTTCTCAAAATAAAATTTAAAACGTTGAGGATGTAGCAGGTATTTAGGCACTGCCCTACTGAGCTGTGGGCCTTTCCTGAGATAGGCAGTGGATCTATCTTGCAGCCTCACCTGGCAGCACTGAGGTGACCACCCCTGCAATCACACACCTGATGAGTCACTTAAGTGGCCTCTGCTTTCCACATATGTGTGACTCTCCTCTCCCCTCCACAGCAAGGCAGATTAGGCAAGGCCTTGGGCACCTTACCTAGGGTTCCATGCCACACACACCACTCCTGGCTGCTGGCAGCCTGGCCATCTCAGAGGCCCTTCCCTTCCTGCCCTCAGTGCCTGCCGCCTCCAGCCTCCCACAGGTGCAGGCATGCCTGCCTTTATCCTCAGTCAAGCATTCCCTTTCTCCTCCCAGAGCAGCAGTGCTCACAAAAGGCTTTGTTAAAATCTCTGTACTGATTGCTCTGTATTCACCTCTTCCCTGGGTAATTTGTTCAGCCTTCTGACTTGTAGAGCTTATTTTTCCCCCTTCAAATTTAAAAATGTCCTGTCCTTAGCATGCTCTCTCTCTCTCTCTCTCTCTCTCTCTCTCTCTCTCTCTCTCTCTCTCTCTCTCTCTCTCTCTCTCTCTGTCTCTTGGGTTTAGCCAGGGTATCTGTGAAAGAGTTTTATGATCTCATGCTGATGTACCAACTTCCTCATGTAGCTCCTCAGGACTTAGGCCACTGGACCTAAAAGCTAGTCTCCAGGACCCTGTCTGTGGGCTGGCTGTGCACAGGGTCAAATGGGCTGCTCGCCCACCATGCCAACCTCCCCCCCCCCCAATCTAGGCTACCACTGAGCTTTCTTTGAAAAGTTGAGATAGGTTTGCTGCCTCCTTCCAGTTCCCCTCCTAAAGGGATAGGTGGCCACCTCTTCTTGCAGGCTGCTGGGTGCCGGCCATTCCCCATTCCCCTGTGTTCTACCTGAAAGATCCCTTTCTACCTTTCAAAGCCACATGTTCATATTCCCTCTGATTTCACTCCCAAGACACTCATTTCTGGGCTTCACAGGCACCCTATGTGAGGAAAGTACCCACTTTGTGCTGCCATCAGAGACAGGGCTGCAATTAGCCCACATATCACCATGATAGGAATTGGAAAATAATCCCTCTCCCTTTGGTCCACAAAGCCCCTCACCAAAGTGCTTTTGGAAAGTGCAGCACAGGCTGGATTTCAGCCTCCTCATCTGGGTATCCTTGTGCAGTGAACAACCTACACAACCTTACTAAGCAAACTAACTCAACATGAGCTACAAAGTAGAATAAGGCAAATCATTGATGTCCCAGAGATTTGAGTATAGGAGTTCTGCCAGTGCTTACTGCTGGAACCCCCACCACCTATAGCTCTGGAATAAGCCCATGTGGCTAAATCATAGGATAATCAGGATAAAGCATAGTGGTTATGAGAGCAGATAGAAAATCAGCAGTTCAGATTTCTGCCATTTTACTACCTAGGTAGGCATAGGCAAGGAGTCCAGCTCACTGGACTTCTGTCTTTTACATGTTATGCATTATGAATCCCATAAGGCATTCTTCTGAGGGTTGTGACTGAATTGAAAGAGGTAATACTAACATCTAAAGTGTCAGGCCCATAACAAGAAAACAAATGATAGCTATAATTATTGAGTGACAGATCTTTAAAATTGTTTCTCATGTTCTCTCTGGGATCCCATTTTCAGGCCTCCACACTTGCCCTAATTAGAGTGAGTGTCCCCATAAACTCAGTGCCTCACACATACAAAGACATGCTGGTGGTTTGTTGAGGTAGCTCTCCAACACTGCCCAGACACACTGAGGTGCCTGCAAAACAAATATTGGTTATTTATACACTCATCTATCTCATCAGTTGGACTATATTTCCTCAGTAAGAGGACAAGGTCTTATTTATCACTGTGTCATTGCACATGACCATTCATAGATGTGAATTAAAGAGTGATCATCAAACCTCCTGATGTTAACTGACTTCTCAGGGGAGATGTCCTTCTGGCAATATTTATTTCTTTAGGCTATGTAACCAGTCAAAAGACAAATCTGCATTAATGTAAATAAGTTTATCAAACTTATCAGATTCTTTACGGAGAACTAGTTTTGATTAAAGGAAAGGCTAGGAGGAGCAGGGCTTCCCTGAATACCAAGAAAGAGCCTTCCAGTCCATTGTACCACTGTCCCCAGCACCAAGGAGCAGAGCAACCCCCGGCACTGAGGAGGAGCCTTCCAGGAGATCATAACACCACCCCTATTGCCAAGGAGCAGAGCCCACCCCCAGTGCTCAAGAGCTGAGCCTTCTGGGCCACCAGCAGCACACACCCCTTCCCACCCACCCCACCCTTCCCCCTCATTGAAATGAGAAGACACATAAACAAGACTCAAAACCAGACTGCCAAATCACCTAGAGCAACCCCAAAGGGAAATGAGGTGGAACAATCTGATACTGAACCACCTGGTCTTCCTGAACTGGCAACAAAAGAGGATCTGGAAAAACTGAAATCAGAAATAATTTCTCAGATAACAGGAGAGAGTGTGCCCATAGTGTAAGACATAATTAATAATTCTAGAGAAGATACAGATAAAAAAAATAGAGGACCTGAGCAACATGATGGAATCCCAACATAGAAAACAAATGGAAATCATAAAATAGATTTCCAGGAGATTAATAACTCCATTGAAAGTTTACACAGCATAATGAGCCAATGTGTGTACAGAATTTCAGATATAGAAAATAAGATTGCAATTAGTGACCAGGAAAAAAAAATTTCTTGGAAATCATAAGGGACCATGAGTAATCAATCCAGCAGGTGCTGGATGATGCAAAGAAGAATAACATAAGACTGATCAGAATCAATGAAGAAACAGGAGAGAGTGCAGATGACATAAAAAAAAATTGTTCACAGAAGTGAAGGCAGAAAACTTCGCAAGCAGGGGAAAAGAACCTGACATACAGATAAATGAGCCATATAGGACTCCAACTACCTTGATCAAAAAAAAAAATCTACACATAGGCATATAATACTTAAGATTCCAGAAACCCAACAGGACAAAACTGTACAAGCAGTTAGAGAAAAAAAAATCACATACAAAGGAAAGCCCATCAGAATCACAGCAGACTTCTCAAGGCAAATCCTCAAAGCAAGAACAGCTTGGAGTGATGTATTTCAAGCCCTAAAGGAAAACAGCCTCCAAGCCAGATTGATGTACCATGAAAAACTATCTTTTAGGAGAAGTGGGAATGGTGGGGGAAAAGAAAGAAAGGAATGGAATTAATATGAGAAAATGAAAAAACAGAAAGAGTCTTTGTAAATGGGGAGAGGTGCAGGGGTTGAAGGGAGGCCAGGAGAATGGGGAAAAAATAATAACCAAGAGAGATTATGCAAAGGTGCAAATTTCCAAAGATGAATGTCATTATATTGTATATCTAAAATGTACCAATAAAATTAATTTTAAAAAAATTGATGGAGAAATAAGACACTTTCATGAAAAAGTGCACCTTAGGAACTTCATGAATACCAAAACAGCACTCCAAAAAATTGTAAACAATATCCTAGGAAAGGACAATGAGAATCACAACCCTAGGAAGCCCAGCAGAAAGAATCCACTGGGCATGACAAGAAATTAAAGGCAAAAAGGGGAGAATCCAACAAAAAGAAAAACTCATGACAATGATAAGTCAATACATATTAGTTATAATCATCAATGTTAATACTCTCAATTCACCAATCAAAAGGAATAGACTGGCAGAATGGGTCAAGAAGCAAGAACCAACAGTATGCTGAATGCAAGAAACACACTTAATTCAAAAAGAAACTCATAGACTGAAAGTAAAAGGGTGGAAAACAATACTCTATGTAAGAGGAATCAAAAAATAAGCAGTAGTAGCTATCCTCTTTGCAGATCAAGTGTATTTCAAATCAATATTAATAAAGAGAGACAAAGAAGGATACTACATCCTTGCAAAGGGAACAATTCAAGAGGAGGAGATCACAATCATAAATATATATGCACCAAACAATACAGCACCCAACTATATAAAACAAATACTACCGGACATGAAAAATCAAATAAGCACTAATACAGTAGTAGTGGGGGACCTCAATATCCCACTGTCACAAATAGATAGGGCAACTAGACAAAAAATAAGCAATGAAATACTACAACTCAATCAAACTCTTGAACACATGAATTTAACATATGTTTACAGAGTGTTCCATTCCACAAAATCAGAATACACATTCTATTCAACTGCACATGGGTCATTCTCAAAAATAGATGACATGCTTGCTCACAGAACATATTTAAGTGAGTGCAAAGAAACTGAAGTTATTCCCTATATCTTATCAGACCATAGTGAGATGAAATTGGAGATCAATACCAAAAAACCCCACAAAACTTCATAAACACATGGAAATTGAACAACACACTTCTAAATAACCAATGGGTCACAGAGGAAATTAAAGAAGAAATCAGACAGTTCCTTCAATTAAATGACAATGACAATATAACATAGTGACACAGTGAAAGCAGTCTTACGAGGGAAATTCATAGCACTGATACTCATATTAGGGAAACAGTGAGCTCAATTAAACAACCTGATGTTGAACCTACAGCTTCTAGAAAAAGAGTAGGACAAACCCAAAGCTCATACAAGAGAGGAAATTATGAAGATCAGAGAAGAAATCAATGCAATGGAGACTAAGAGAACAATCCAAAAAATAAATGAAGCCAGGAGCTGGTTCTTCAAAAGAATAAAAAAAAAGACAAACACTTAGCCAAACTTACCAGAAAATGGGGAAAAGTGGCCCAATTCCATGCAACTAGGAATGAAAAGGGTGAAATTACATGGAACCAACAGAAATCATGGGAATCATCAATACCTACTTCCAGAACCTATAGGCCATAAGATGGAAAACACAGAAGAAATGGACAGATTTCTAGATAAGTATGAATTACCAAAGTTGAATGAAGAAGACCTAAAAATTCTAAACAACCCAATATCAATCAACGAAATTGAAAATGTAATTTAAAAATTACCAATTAAGAAAAGTCTGGGTCCTGATTACTTCACTGCTAAATTCTACAAGACATTCAGAGAGGAACTACTGCCACTACTGTTTAAACTCTTCAATGAAATTGAAAGGGAAGCAATACTCCTGAAATCATTCCTGGAAGCAAGCATCACCTTGTTCCCCAAAGCAGAGAAAGACCCAACTGAAAAAGAGAACTATAGGCCAATCTCACTAATGAACACAGATGCAAAAATCCTTACTAAGATACTGGCAAATAGAATGCAGAAGATCATGAAGAAGGTCATACACCCTGATCAAGTGGGATTTATCCCAGGGATGCAGGGATGGATCAACATACGCAAATTGATCAATGTAATAAACTGTATCAGTAGAGCCACGGACAAAAACCATATGATTATCTCCATAGATGCAGAAAAAGCATTTGACAAAAGCCAACATGCATTTATGATAAAACCCTACAAAAAATTGGAATAGATGGTCTCTACCTCAAACTGATAAAAGCCATCTATGAAAAACCAACAGCCAATATCATACTAAATGGCCAAAAACTGAAATCCTTCACACTCAAATCAGGAACAAGGCAAGTATGTCCACTATCACCACTCTTGTTCAATATAGGTTTGGAAACATTAGCCACAGGAATTAGACAAGAGAAAGAAATAAAGGGAATAATGATAGCAAATGAAGAAGTCAAATTGTCATTATTTGCAGATGACATGATACTCTATATAGAAGACCCCAAGAACTCCACCAAAAGTCTTCTAGACTTAATAACCAAATTCACTAAAGTAGTTGGATACAAGGTCAACACACAAAACTCAATAGCTTTCCTCTATATGAACAACAGACTCACTGAGAGAGAAGTAGGGCAAATAATTCCTTTCACAATAGCATCCAAAAAACTGAAATACCTAGGAATCAACCTAACGAAAGTCATCAAAGATCTCTTCTCTGAAAACTATAGCACTCTGAAAAGAGAGATTGAAGATGATATCAGAAAATGAAAAGACATCCCCTGCTCCTAAATAGGAAGGATTAATATAGTGAAAATGGCATACTTCCAAAACTGCTATATAGATTCAATGCAATCCCAATTGAAATCCCAGCAGCATACTTCACGGACCTTGAGAAAAATCCAAAAATTCTTTTGGAACAAGAAGAGACCTAGAATAGCAAAAGCAATTCTAAGCAACAGAGACATGGCAGGGGGTATCATAACTCCCAACTTGAAACTATACTATAAAGCTACTGTGATAGAAACAGCATGGTACTGGCAATGAAACAGACCTGAGGACCAGTGAAACAGATTAAAACATGCAGAAACAACTCCAGACACACTCAGCCATCTCATCTTTGACAAAGGAGCCAAACACCCTCACTGGAGGAAAGATAGCCTCTTTAATAAAAGGTGCTGGAAAAACTGGATTTCAACCTGCCAAAGATTAAAACTAGACCCATACCTATCACCATGCACTAAACTAAGATCCAAGTGGATTAAAGATCTAAATATTAAAACAGAAATGCTGAACCAGCTGCAACAGAGGTTAGGTAGAACCCTTGAAGAAAGTGGTGTAGGAAAAGATTTTATGAACAAAACCTCCATTGCCTGTCAACTAGCACAATCAACAAGTGGGGTTCTCTTCTTACTGAAAAGCTTCTGCACAGCAAAAGGAACCACCAGCAGTGTGGAGAGACAACCCACAATGTGGGAAAAAATTTTCACCTGCTGTTCCTCAGACAAAGGTTTACTACCTAGAATCTATAAAGAACTTAAAAAGATCAGACCTCCCAAATTTAAAGACCCAATCCAAAAATGGGCATCTGAAATGAACAGACATTTCTCAGACAAAGAAGTAGAAATGGCAAATAAACATATGAAAAAATGTTCAACATCACTGGTCATTCGAGAGATGCAAATGAAAACAACGCTGAGATTGCACCTCATCCCAGAAAGAATGGTTGCCATCATGAAATCAACCAATAACAATTGCTGGTGGGGCTGTGGGAAAGTGAAACACTGCTCCGCTGCTGGTGGGACTGGGGACTGGTACAACCCCTGTGGAAATCAGTATGGAGATACCTCAAAGAACTAGGACTGGAAGTCCCATTTGACCCAGCTATTCCACTGCTGGGGATCTTCCCCAAAGAATTAAAAGAATCATATCACAGTGATATATGTGCACCCATGTTTATAGCAGCACAATTTGTAATAGCTAAAACTTGGAAGCAGCCCAAATGCCTATCAACTGCAGACTGGATAAAGAAAATGTGTCTTTTAATAAAATGGAGTACTACTCAGCCATAAAAAATGAGAAATTAGAGACATTTATAGCTAAATGGATGCACATTGAGGTGATACTCTTAAGTGCAATAAATAGGACACACATATTTAAATACCGAATAGTTTCTCTAGTGTGAGAAACTGAAAATATAAAGAAGGACTAAAAGGTATAATAGATACTGTGAAATAGGAAGAAAAGGGGCAAAGGGGAAAGGTGTAGGGGCAAGGAAAGAAGGGAATGGAGTTAATATGAGAAAATGAAAAAGTGGAAACAAAGTCTTTGTAAATAGGGAGGGATGGAGGGGTTGAAGGGAGAACAAGTGAAGGGGGTAAAAAATAAGAACCAAGAGAGACTATGTAAAGATGCAAATTTCCAAAGATGAATGTCATTATATTGTATACCTAAAATGCACCAATAAAATTAATTTAAAATAAAGAAAGGCTAAAGAGTTTGGGGATTGTTTGGTTCAAAGATCTAGTACATATAGTGTAGAATTTTGTAGTTAAGTTCTGCTAGAAGTATCTATGACTATTTGCTGTAATGAAAATATTAACCAACATTTTTAATGGTTCCCAGTATTCTATATGCCTACAAAAGTGCTAAGTGTTCTTATGTATTGTGCTTCTTTAGACCTTATAAGCACTTTATGAGTTGGATCCTATTATTTTGTAGATGAGTAAGCTGAACCACAGAAAGGTTAAGTAACTTGTCCAAGGTCACAGAGCTCATAAATCATGGGCTGGAAACTGAAACCAAGAGCTTGGAAGCAGAGGCCTTGCCTACAACTTCTTCTCTCTACCACCTCTTACTAGAGATTTCAAACCGAGCACAAAACTAAGCCTTCTAGCTTCATTTGCTTTTGGTTACATGCTTTTAGTTAACTTTAAAAATCACTAATTTTGGACGTCATACTGCTGAGCAGTATGTTATTAGTCTCCTACTAGCTTTGCTATAGACAATAGTCCTATGATCCTTTCTTAGAAAATTCTCTGCCTCTCTGAGCATGTAGCTCTTGTTAACCACTTAAGAAATGTTTACCTGAAACCTGAAGCACCAGGCTGATTTATCAGAAACTTCCCTAATCTCTCAAGGTTGATGACAGACACCAGGATAAGAGTAACCAAGACATTTTCGGGATTTGTGGATGCATCATATGAGTATGTGCCAAATCAGTATATCACCAAATACCAGGCTTTGCAATACCCCATTCTAGACCATCAAAGAGGCATCTAGAAGTCTAGAGGCATCAATCATTTCCTTACCTAACTGCCCATTCCCTCCTCCCTTGACTAAAAATGAAGGCGCTTGAAACTTACTATGTCAAATTTTTTATAGATAAGATGGTCTTTCAGGACACTAGTCCATGATCTTCTTCACCTTACTAGTTTACCACATAAACACTTTTCCTTCCCCAAACAAATTCTCCCTTCATTGGGTACTTTTCAAGTGACGGCGAATAAGTGGATTTGGATTCAGTGATGGTGCCTGACTATTCTCCAAATATGGCTGGAAAAATACCTCATAATAAAACCCTATAATTTTTGTGCCTCTCAGAAACCACAAAAAAAGTAAGATAAAAAATGGACAGGTGATGAACTATTACTTTTTCCCAATATTATAATTGTAAGAATCAAAAACTGAACAATAAAATTACAAAAATATATATATATATATATATACACAAAAATTAATGAAACAACCACCTAGCAAAAAATATAATGAAAAAAATCTCATTTAGAATTGTAATTCAAAAGAAAAAAATCTGAAAAAAACTTGACAACCAATGTTCAAGATCAAATGAAGTAAACTAAATAATCTTCTAAAGGAAAATAAGATATTTAAATAAATAGAAAAATAATCCTTCTTCTTCGGCAGAGACTCCTTATTCAAATGTCTATTTCCTGTATTAATCTACAAATTTAACTTGATTGATACGAATAGCAAGGGCTTCTTTAAGCATAACACTAAATCCAGAAGGTGCAAAAAATAAATAAAATCTAACAATGTAAAATTTAAAATGTCCTTATGACAAAGTTAAAAGCAATCAATAAAGAAGGAAAAATATTTATAGAAACATGACAAGAAACTAATTTCTATTATAAAGAGTTCTAAACAAATGATCTGGGAAAAGCTAAAGAAACCAATAGAAAAAAATTAGTGAAAAACATTATTATAAGAAAAAATGCAACTCAATTTTAACCATATGAAAAGATATTTTGTTTCACTCATATTTAAAGAAATGTAAATTACAGTCACAAAGAAATATTTTTCCTACTAGGTTAGCATAGAGCAGTAAGTTTGCTAATGCATTGACCAGGGAAATAGGCACTTTACTACTCTACTACTAGGAGTCTCAAACAGTTCAAACTTTTTGGATGGCAACTTGGCAATATCTACCAAAATTTTAAACTCCACTTCTAAATAGTATACACAGAGATATCCACTACTTATATTAATTATGTAGCAAAAGAAAAAATCTACATTCACATAAATGGGAATCTATATAAATTCTGACTCATTCCTAAAATGGAATATAAATTAGCTATTGAGAAAAATAAAATAGATCTATTTGTACTAATATAGAATAATTCCCAAAATGTTAAATGCAAAAGGAAATATAATATGTTATAATTTTTTTAAAAATGTAAAATATAAACACATATTTGTATTTGCAGTACATTGGCACTTTCCAAGTTAGGTGGCAGCCTAATAGTAGTTGCAATGTCTATTTAATGGATCGCAACAAGTGTTCATTAATGTTTGCATTTTATTTTAGAATTTTCCTATGTTTTATTTTAAAATTGATTAAATTATTTGATATCCATTTCATTGTATTTTTCATTAGATACAAGTATTGTTTTGTGCAAATTTTGACAGTTATGGAATTCCACAGTGAATTGTGATGAGAAATATATTTATTGCTCTGGGATATAGACAAAAATGTTCATAAAACCTTGGTAATAACTATCTTTGGAGAAATAAATATCAAGCCTTTAGGAGTTGAAATAGAGCCATAAGGGGAAAACAGAAAGTGACCTTGTATCCTTGTACTATTTGCATTACCTATTCAAAAAATAATTTTTTAAGAATTCAGAAGAGAATGAGGGAGGGGATTAATTGGAGGGATGATTAAAGTATGTTATGTACAAATCTGCCAAAATTAAACCAATTAATTTGTATAACCAATATGTGCTAATATAGAATGTGGAGGAAATCATCAAATAAAATAAAAAAGAAAAAGAATGAGATAAAAGCCAAAAATGTTAAAATTATGTTTTTTGTTGATGTAAACCCTCTATCAGTTTTATACACCACCACTATTTAACCACTTTTATTTTTCCACATCTATTTCCTTTTAATGAAATTATTTTCCACATAACTTTTTAAACAAATATTGGTTTCATTAATCAAGTTTTAGCTATATCAGACAAGGACTAGTTATTATTTCTGCCATTAGGAAGTTTCCTTTTCCATCATTTTGAACAAGACTAGTTTTCTTGAATCTAGTTTTGCATATCTAATTTGTACCATGTGGATCCCTACCAATAAACCATGAGTGGTTTTAGTTGCTGTCAGTTTTATTTTGTGTTCATTATCTCAACCACAGATATTCATTATGACTTGGCTAATGTGTCTCATATCTAATCCATGAGAAAACTATAAATACTCTTCCTGAGATATTCCAGGCTCACTCTGGTCCAAGAGTGGTCTATTGGATTTTGAAGCCAATTTTGTTTGGTGTCTTTCTGAACACTTTGAAAGATGTAAATTACTTCTCCAAGCCACTGAAAACAAAAGCAAATTACTAATCACACAGTAATATCAATGGTTCTCAATTTGATTGATATTACTGAAAGGCAGTGTTTGACATCTAACAAAGTACGTTCATTCCTTTGGAGTCAGAATGGTAAGTTCAAAACTTTGGAGTAGGTATTGTGCTGAGGGCTTAGGTTACACAAACGAAAAGACCAACTTCTTTCCTTCAAAACATTTATTGTCTTAGGGAAAATCCGAATACCTAAAAAATATTATGACACTAAAATACATAGGTCCTAATGATGGCGTGCCACAAATACCATAAAGGAATTTTGTACGTTTAGGATCCTAAAAATAAGAATGATATTTTCAAAGTCAGTTAATGGAGTTTGAAGAGTCTGTCCTACTGGGATCTTTGCTTTCACTAATCTGACCAGGTGTACCAGAATGAGGGCAAGTAAACATGATGGCACCAGAATGAAGAATTTGGTGCCTGTGTCCAAAAGAGTGCTATGTAGGCAAAGTTATGTGTCCATTCATCTAATTTTTTTCTCTAGTCCATTTGTCTCTCCTCTTCTGCTGTTGGAACCTGTCTAGAAACTGAGCTCAGTGATTCTATACCTGATTTTCCTTGGTGTTCTCTATCTGGTCTGCATCCATCCTTCCTCCCTACCTCTGTCATGTCTGAGAAAAGCACTTTAGAACACCAAGTAACAATGCCCTATGGAGTTGAAGTCCTAGGGGTCAAGGGACCATGAGAGGAAGCTGGTGATCCATGGTGCCTCAGGACTGCAGTGTGGTCATTCTGAAAACCTGACTGAAATTCCACATTATTTCTTCCTCCAGGGGATCTTTGGTTGGGATGACTCTTAAACTATTTCTCCTATAATGAATTTATGCCCTTAGCAGATACTAATGCTAATCAAAGCATTAATTCCAAGGTTTATTTAAATTCATAGTGCTGGGCTTTGGTCAAAATGTGCTTTTCGTCTGTAAAGTTATCATGTTAATTTTCTTCATTGAACAGAATGTTTGACAAGATAGTAATTGTTTTAATGGTCAGATCCCTACCCAGAAACAGAGTGAAATACCCTCTGCTGAGGCAAATGGGCTCCCCAGCCCCTTGGTTTGCCTCCTCGGAACTAACTTTGGTGCTGGTAGCCCATTGCCTGGGCAGACTAGGAAGGTGAGGGGCCCAGATCAGGAGGCAAAGCTCACAGCAAACCTCTCTGCCGGTTCTTCTTCTTTGGCCCAAGGCCATATTCTTCAGCAATAAGGGAGCTATGGAGCCAGAGAGCTCACACCTCAGGCACTCAGTGGTCACAAAGCCAGTACATTCCCCCTCCCAAATCACACCTGAAGAAGGAAGGCTGAGAAAGCAAACAACACTCTCGGCAAGGAGCTGATAGCAGGCAAGAATTAATGCTTTGGAATATGGCATTATTGGATTGATTTTAAATAGATGTTTTACTTCTCTTTAGTAATAAATTGTGGGCTCTCAAAGCGGGCAAGAAGAAATCAAAAGAAGAGAAGAAAGAAGAAGAAAATCAATCTCAAAACGTCTTCTTAGGTTATTTCTCTGGAAGGATCTTTAAAGTTCTGTTCGAATTGCTGGGTCTCTGACAGTGCCGTTGTGATAAACTGATGAATGTCTATTTATACCAAAACATAAAACATATGGATGGTTATTTAGAAGACAAATGCATTTTGACAGATAGCTAATTTCATTCCACTGATAGGATGCATTTTGTCAGACTCTTCATTTCATTTGCGACACAATCATTTTTGGTTTCCAGTACCTTGTCAAGGTGGAAATGCATTTGTCAGGCCCTCCAAACCCAATATTGGCTTAAAATACTGCCATCAAAACTCTGCTTAAAACTAAGGAAAATCATAAATATCTCCTATTACCCACTCACACAAGAATTGTTACCAAATAAATACTTTGTGTACCCGATTGGGTAACAGGAAAAATTATTCAAAAGTCTCCAACATATATTGTTGGCAACTTTCAGCCACCCATTACATATTAAATCACATAAGAGCATAAAAGAAAAGAAGCTAGTTCCCTCAATGTTTAATGGGCCTGAAATTATACTAGAAAAGTAGATCTAAGATTGCACTGGAAAAGTTCTACTATTCCATGATTATTTTAGCCCATGAGTTAGCTCCTGTAGGAAGAAATTCCTGACTCCTCCAGGCAGACTTGTGCTTTCCTCTTTATCTCCCATTGTACCTGCCCACATCTCAGTTAGACACTGACATCATTCTGAATTTTTATTTTTATTTTTATTTTTCTAGCTAGAAAAACTTGGCTTTTCATTTCTGTATACTCAGTGTCCAAAACAGCACCTATTACTTGGTAGGTCTTTGTTGAAGGAAAAAATAAAGGAATGATTATTTCTATTATAGCATTTATCACTTTAAGTCATTAATTATCTATCATTATTCTCCACCAGATCATGAGTTCCCTGAGTATGAGAACTAATATATTTTTATCCATTTCCTCAGCTAAGGTACAGTTTCTGGCATATAGTAGATACTTGAAAAATGTGTTGACAGGGTGAATGAATAGACTAGTCAATGGATGGACAAATGGATGGATGGATGGATGGACAGATGGATGGGTGGATAAAAGGATGACTGTTCAAAGCTACTGGTACCCCATATTTCTCAAAGTCACCAGCCACCTATGTAGAAAAATAATTCCCTTCTTTCAGCCACTGGTCTTTTGAAAAGCTTTAAGCACTGAGCTTCATTTTCCTAAGGATAGGAAACACGTGTTTTGAAATTTTGTTTCCTGAATATTTTGATAACAAGGGAGCCTTTAAAAGAAATGGTAGTTTGCATGTCTGTTGTTTGAACCTATTAGATATCCTCTACTATGCATTTTCTCATTCTTAGTAACAGAACCCCGAAATTTTAGCTCAGTACAAGCTGCCTAAAATAATCATATTTTCCAGCCTCTCTTGCATATATGTGTGACCATACAACTAAACTTTGGACACATGGATTTAAGTGGAAGAGCCTGTGTGCAACTTCAAAGTGTCCTTAGGAAGATGGTACTATCATCTTCTATCCTTCTTCCTTTGTTCTGCTAGAATATGCACATGGCTGAACCTCAGGAAGGAATATTTAATCATGAATTGAAAGCCACATGTGGAGAATGTCAGAACAGCCAGATATAATGTACACTCTTATCCACTTTCTGACTTTCCCAATAAACATTGAATTCCCTATTTCTAAGTTTGAGTTTTCTGCCACTTGCAGCCTGACTAATCCTAATGAAAAAAAGTATTTTGACTGGCCAGAACATGAAAAACATTAAAAATTTGCTATATACTTGAATTGCACGGAGCTGATATTAGGTAGATTAAAGCCATGTCCTTTCAAATAAGAGAAACTTTGTTAGACACTCAAGGTAAGAGAGCTTGAGCCAGACAACACAATTCTGGTTACAACTAGCCCCATACCCCTTTCCACTTGGCTCTGTGCCAAGGGTCATGCTGACCTAAGTCTCATTTCATTTTTAACCTAAAGGAAGAAAATTGACTACTATTACTGGAAGAATGATACTGCTACTATTGTTAGAAGAGTCCATTTTTAATGTAATGGGGCAGGGGTAATCAGAGAACGGATATGGTAAAAATATATGCTTTCAGACAAAAGAGATGTGAAAGTGAGGGGAGGGTGGGAGGCTGGGGCAAGGCGGGTGATGGGGGTGTTAAAGTGATCAAAGTAGGTTCTGTGCACATATGAATCTACCAAAATGAAATTCTTAATCTGTATAACTAATATGAGCTAATAAAAAATGTAGAAAAACTAAACAAGAGTCCTTTTTCTTCTATCAGACATAGTGCCATTCTAGAACTGCGGATCAACCAGTAACTTTCCTAGCAGAAGAAATTCCACAGAGAAGAGACTTTTCATTGGGGTTGCGAGTTCCCCTCCCAACCTATAACTATGAAACATCTTGATTCAAATACGCCAGAGCTCAATTTCCATCTCCATTTCGAGCTCTTTGACTGTGGTCATTTTTTCGATACTGTCTGGAAATTTCATGACTTTTTAAGCAAGATGAGGTAGAATGGTTGGATTTACTGCGGGTGAAATGCTGGCAGAGGAAACTTCAATTTAGCAGCTGTTATCATAGACTACTAATCGAGGACTCCTCGGAAGAGTGATGCCACTGAAAACAGTTATTACTCAATGTTAATAAAAAAATTATGGATCTAATAAAAGTTAATGGGGATGTATCATGTGGCATAAAAACTGCAGTCAAAGCAAAGAATGCTGGGGTGGGGGAGAAGATTCCACTATAATTCTGTATTGTCTGGAAGCCACAATTGGCCATGTCCATAATGCTTCAGAAGTGCAAATGTTTATGCAAATTAAACTGTAGAATACTTAATAATGGGATCATCTCCTTTTGTAAAAATAGAAAGTAGCAAGTAAGATATTACCCAGCAAATCTAATTGTTAGCAATAAGCAAGATCCTGGTCTATGGTTGGCTACTTTTTGTGGATATGAGTAAATTAAGAAATGTATATGCATCTCCCAGCTAGGTTGGGAGCTTGTTTCCTCCAATGGGGCACTGTCTTATGTCTGAACAGAGAGGCTGTGATTTATCAAGAATTTGAGTTTCATACAGCATCCATGATGCCTGTTGAGAAACAGAAAGTCAGAGGGCTCAAATTCTTCTGCCCAGCTTGATGATGAGCTCTGTCTCTCTTATGCACTATTTTCCCCAGCACCTAGTACACTGCAGGGTAATGATAGGCTTTCAGATCCTTGTCAACTGTATAAACAAATACACAAACAAGAGAACTTTCCCTAAAACTCAGAAACTCTGATTACAAGTTAAAATGATCATTTGTAACCCTACTTAAAACAGAAATTAAAACACAGATCCTCACAGAGGTTTAAAACCCGAGTCAGGAAGCACATCGGAAGAAGGTGAAACTTCAGGGGCTAGCAGTATGCACTGCCCTTGCCTGGAGATGAAAACAAGAGCACCTCTTCAGCAACCCACAGTCAAAAATTAATCTTCCCAGGAAGCCCCTTCCATAACCCATGAACAAAGAGCCCTCAGATTGCTGGAGTTGGGAAATCATGAAATTTTTAAGTAAAGACTAATTCAGGCAAGAGTTATAGGATTGATGCTAACTCTAGGGGGAAATTTTGATGCTTCTGTTGACTTGATTTGCTCATTAGATGCAAAGTATGAAATAGTAACTATACAGTGGAGAAATTGAACAACACCTTGACCAGTTGATCAAAGTTAAGAAGTGTCCAAATGACATTGTGTGACTCCTGATATAATATCCTAAGAAGATACAGCATCATTTACACAGCATTCTGGCCTGGAATGCATATTTCAAATCCATGATGAAGATGTATAAGATAAACCCAACACGCAAGACTGTTCTATATTAAAGGACATGACAGGACAACAAAGTGTAATGCAATATCTTAGATTTGATTCTGTACTAGTTCCAAAGTTTATCATAGAGTTTATTGACAAAAATGAAATATAGAGAATGGATTACATGAAAATGTTGTATTCATATTACATTTTCAAGTTGATAACAATCCTGTGATTTAATAAGAGAAAAATACTTCTATAATTGGGAAATATTCACTGAAATATTTCAGGGTAAAGGATTATGATGTATTTAATTCATTTTCCTGTGGTTACAAAAAAACTATTACAGAGAGAGATAAAGAACAAAATAGTAAAGGAAATGAATTAACTGTTAAAAATATAGGCATCTGAACATAACTTTTCTGTAAATTAGAAATTACATCCAAATAAAAAAAAATTCCAAAGGGCCCTCCAGACTATAACAAGCCTTCTCCTTCCTTAAGAAAAGTTCCTTCTAGCCAACCAATAAGATACAAAGCCCTGATTCTTTTCATCTAATCTTGTGAGGCACAAGAACCTCCCTCTGATGTGTAATATGCCTGCAGATATGGCAAACAATATGGTGAAGAACCTGAGCTCCCACACACATAGCTTCAATCTGCTGCTCCTTGAACTCTTGAGGGTCTTCAGAAAGCACCCTAAGAACCTTAACATGCAAAGCACCAGCACAGCTCCTTAGACTGCCTGGTTGCCTAGCAACCCAGTATCCTACTTGACAAGATGAAGCAGAAGCCTTCCCTGTGGATTCCAGTGCTGATACACTCTGGAGAGAAAGCCTCTATTGGTGAAGTTCCCAGTGGGCCTCTGGCTAGAGCTGAGTCTAGGTCCTGAGCCACAGAAAGCATCCATGGTCCTGGGGCCTTGAGCACAAAGGAATTCAGCCTAGGAAAATGTAATGTGAACAAACCCTTAATCAAGTCACTTTAATGTTCTGAGCCTCAGTTTCTTCACAATTGGGATACATGTGCTGTTCTCAAATCCACCTGAATTTTCAGATGGTCTAATGAGCTGGGAACCAGTGCCATTCTGTCAGCGATGAGTTCAAAATCCCTGTGGATGAGGCCCATGTACACATATTTTTATAAAGCTCTTCAGATGATTCAACTATGCAAAGTTGATCATCAAGGACCTAATACAATCTATACTGTGGTTTGAATGTATCCTTTCCTAAATTCAGGTATACTCAGTGATGGGGCCATCAAAAGATGACTAGTCTAAAGCTCCTGGCTCATGAATGGGATTCACTTCCCTGATAAAAGGGCTTAACAAGAAGCTCAGCTCTCCCTGCTTTTCTGCCTTCTCCCATGTTAGGACACAGCATTCCACTCCTTCAGAGAATGCAGCCCTCATCAGACAACTAAACTGGCCAGAGCCTTGATCTTGGACTCCCAACCTGCAGAATTATAAGAAAATAAATTTCTATTCTTTGTAAGTTACCATATCATTGATATTCTGTTATAGGAACACAAAACTACTAAGACTATGGATAAGGTTCTAAGTGTCTTTTATAGCTAATTGTCTGTATTGGCACTGGTGCCTATAAGGGTGTCTTGAACCCTAATCTCTTCTTCCCTCCTTTTCCTCTAAATGGGTCCCCTTAACTCCAACACTTTAGGGTCAACTCTACCCACCCCTAGGACTGTCCCAGCAGAGCCCAGATCCCTCAATTCAGTTTCAGTCATCTTTGCTGCTGGTCCAGCCCCTTATTTCTTGAGGCTCAGTCCTACTTTGTGCCTATAAAGACACAATACTTTTGCATCAGTCCCCCAAGTCTCAATATTTACAGAGCAACATGAAGAGGACAAGATGGCACTTTAACACACAGCAGGTTGTATTATAGGTTAGGAAACCAGACTCAGGAAATCCTAATCTTTTATAATGGTCATAAGTATAACTGCACTTTGCTCCATCAATTTTCCTAGCTGTTCACCACACAAACATCCTTGAGAAGATAGTCAAGAACAAAAGAAAGTCAGGGTCTTGCCTTTAAAGACATGCAGAAATCTGAAAGGAAGAACTGCCTCCCATCCGCACCTAGGTTCTATCACCCTATGCTTAGGATCAGTCTCTGGGCTGTCCTTGCTAATTCCCCCAGAGACAGTGTCCTACTTCTCAACTCCAATTCTGTAGCTGGGACCTACTCCCTAATGGCTGACTATCTATTGTCACCCACCTGCACTGCCCATTACTCTTACTCCCCAGATTCTCCAAATTTTTTCTCAGGCCAATAGGTATCCACAGCCACGATGAAAGCTTTCAGGTCTAGGACAGACATACGACTGGGGCAGAGCTGACCTGACACCACAATACAAAGGGCCAGAGGAGGTAGGAGGAGAAATATCCTGGCAAAAAAGAAACTTGCAAACTCATCACACCAGCAAAACAAGTACTTCTCAAACTTTAGTAGAGACACCAAGTGCTGGTTAAGCCACAGATTGCTGAATACTATCCCAAGCCTCCTTAATTAAGTAAACCTGAAGGTGGAGTTTATGGATATGCATTTCAACCTGTTTCCCAGTGTGCTAATGCTGCTCTAGTATAGACTTGCTAAATCCAAAGCACCTGGGCTGAGAATGACAAGTTTGGGAGCCATGGAATGGAGGCCACAATAGGAAGGAGGGCTTAGAAGAAACTGAAAGGATGCTCTCCATCCCTTTAATCCAGAGGCAGGAAACTTTGGAAACTCCTTCAGCCTTGCCTATGGGTCAGAGAGGGTACTACTTAAGAATCATGTAAGACAATGAAATATTAGAACTCCCTGATATTGACAGCTTATTATCCCAAATACCAGGCAACTTGTTAAACCTCCCAGTGTCTATAGCCAGCTTTGCTCTCTGGGTCTTTCCCTACCCCATAACTAGATCTGGTTAGAATTTTTGGTTCTCCCAGCCTGCCTCATTCCAATCCAGTTTACCCAGTCATACCAGTTTTCTCTGGGTTGTCCTCCACCCACTTTTATACTTATACCCACCCTCCCAGTCCATTCTTCCTTCTCTGCTCTGTACCAGAGTCTAATGCCCTAACAGACTACAGCACCTGGACTCCCTTGTTCCCTATTGTCAGATCAGTCTCGCTAATGGGAGGTGCTAGCCGGAGTTCAAAGAATGAGTTCTGAGTGTTTCTTTCATTCTCCTTTCTCCTCCTCAGAGCTGGATCTCTTGGAATATGGTGCAATACAACTATATGCCACTTAACAATGGGGATATGTTCTCATAAATGCATCATTTTGATAAGCAAAAATTGTAGAGTATACTTACACAAACCTAGATGGTAAAGCCCACCACACACCCAGGCTACGTGACATAGCCACCATTGTGTATGTGGTCATTTGTTGCCCAAAACATCAGCGATTTTGTAAATTTTATTGGTACATTTTAGATATATATAATAACATTCATTCTATGGAATTTGTACCTGTATGTGATATATCTTGATTCTTCTTTTCCCCTTTCCCTCTCCTTCTTTCAAACCCTCTTCTCCTTATTTACAAAAGCTTTGCTTCCATTTTTTCCTTCTATTATTTTTTCCTTTTCCCTTCCTTCCTTTCCCCTCCTCCCTTCTAATTCCCCTTCCCATTTGAACATTTTCTTCCTAGTTCACAATATCTTTGATACATTTTGTCCTTATTTACATTTTCGGGTTTCTCACATCAGAAGAACGATGCAATATTTGAAAATGTTTGTCCAATTTACTTAAGAGTATGGTTTCAAGGTGCATTTATTTACCAAGAAACATCTCAAGTTTATCTTCCTTATGGCAGAGCAGTACTTCATTGTACAAAAAGAACCCCACATCTTTAGCCATTCACCAGTTGATGGGCACTTGGGCTGTTTCCAAGATTTAGCCATTACAATCTGTGCTGCTATAAACGTGGGTGTGCATATATCACAGTGGTATGATGCTTCTCATTCTTTCAGGAAGATACCAAGAAGGGAAATAGGTGAATCAAAGGGAAGCTCTAGTTTTAGTTTTTTGAGGAATCTCCACAATGATTTCCAATGTGGTTGCAGCAGTCTACATTTCTAACAGTGGAGAAGGCTTCCTTTTCCCCCACAGCACTGCTAGCATTTGTTATTGGTTCATTGCTTGATGACAGCTACTCTTTCTGGAGCAAGATGGAATCTCAGTGTTGTTTTAATTTGCATCTCTTGAATGACCAGTAATGTTAAACATTTATTTCATGTATTTATTTGCCATTTGTATTTCTTCATCTGAGAAGTGTCTATTCATTTCAGATGCCCATTTTTGGATTGGGTCTTTAAATTTGGGGGGGTCAGATTTTTTTGAGTATATATTCTAGATATTAGTCCTTTGTCTAAAACAGCTGGCAAAATTTTTTCCCACTGTATGAGTAGTCTCTTCACTCTGTTAGTAGTTTCTTTTGCTGTACAAAAGCTTTTTAATAAGATGAGATCCTTGTTCTTTATGGCTGAGCAGTATTCCATTTTATTAAAAAAACCCACATCTTCTTTATCCAGTTACCAGTTGATGGGCACTTGGGCTGTTTCCAAACTTTAGCTATTACAAACTGTGACGCTATAAACATGGGTGCACATATATTGCTGTGGTATGATTCTTTTAATTCTTTTGGGAAGATACCCAGCAGGGGAATAGCTGGGTCAAATGGGGAAAAAATAAGAACCAAGATACATCATGTACAGGTACAAGCACCCAATGATAAATGTAAACGTATTGTATACCTAAAATGTACCAATAAAAGAATTTAAGAAAAAAAAATATGAGATCCATGTTGTTGATTTTTTCTGATATTTCCTGTGTGATTGGGTTTTTATTCATAAAGTCTTTTCCTACACCTACATCTTCAACAGTTCTACCTCTTCTATCTTCCAGCAGATTAAGTGTTTCTGTTTTAATATTTAGATCTTTGATCTATTTTGATTTTAGTTTAGTGCATGGTTAGAGATATGGGTATAGTTTTAAGTCTTTGGTATGTGGAAAGCCAGTTTTTCCAGCACCATTTATTAAAGAGACTTTCTTCCAGTGAAGATATTTGATTCCTTCATAAAGATAAGGTGTCTGAGTGTGTTTGGAGTTGTTGTTGCATCTTCAATTCGGTTTCATTGATCCTTGGGTCTGTTTTTTGCCAGTACCATGCTGTTTTTATCACAGTAGGTTTGTAGTATAAGTTCAAGTCAGGGCTTGTGATATCCCCTGCCTTGCCCTTGTTGCCCAGAATTACTTTTGCTATTCTAGGTCTCTTCTGGTTCCAAATGAATTTTAGGATTATTTTCTCTAACTCTGTGAGATATGCTATTGGTATTTTGATTGAGATTGCATTAAATCTGTATCAGAGTTTTGGAGGTATGGCTATTTTCACTATATTAGCTCTTCCAACCCTAGAACAAGGGATAGCTTTCCATTTTCTGATATTCCCCTCGATCTCTTTTTTCAGAGTACTGTAGTTTTCAGTGTAAAGATCTTTTACTTCCTTTGTTAGATTGACTGCTAAGTATTTCTTTCTTTTTTTTTTTTTTTTTTTGGATGCTATTGTGAAAGGTGTTGTTTCTCTAGTTTCTCTCTCAGTGAGTTTCTTATTTGTGTACAGGAAAACTATAGATATTTGAGTGTTGATTTTGTGTCCAGCTATGCTACTGAATCTAGAAGTCTTTTGGTAAAGTTTTTGGAGTCTTTTATGTAGCGTATCAAGGCATCCACAAATAATGATAATTTAACTTCTTCCTTTCCTATCCTTATTCCTTTTAATTTATTTCTCTTGTCTAATTGCTCTGGCTTATATTTCCAGAACTATATTGAACAGGAGTGGTGTCAGTGGACATCTTTGTCTTGTTCCTGATTTTAGAGTGAAAGCTTTCAGTTTTTGACCATTTAGTACGATGTTAGTAGTTGGTTTGTCATAGATGACTTTTATCAGATTGAGACAAAGACCATCTATTCCAATTTTCTGTAGGGTTTTTATCATGAATGAGTGTTGGACTTTGTCAAATGCTTTTTCTCCATCTATTGCAATAACCTTGTGGTTTTCATACTTGACTCTGTTAATATGCTTTATTACATTTATTCATTTGCATATGTTGAACCATCCCTGCATCCCTTGGATGAATTCTACTTGGTCATGGTGTACAATCTTCTTGATGATTTTCTGCATTCTGTTTGCCAGTATCTTATTGAGGATTTTTGCACTTTTGTTCATTAGGAAGATTGGCCCATAGCTCTCTTTTTTGTTTGGATCCCTCCCTGGTTTTGGTATCATGGTAATGCTTGCTTCCAGGAATGAGTTCTGAAGTATTGCTTCCCTTTCAATTTCATTAAAGAGTTTGAGGAGTAGTGGCATTAGATCTTCTCTAAATTTCTTGTAGAATTCAATAGTGAATCCTTCAGGACCTGGGCTTTTCTTTGTTGGTAGGCAAAACATCTGTTATGTAGTGCATGACTGCCTATATACAATGTTACTGAACAGCCTTTGCTCCAAATTTCCAGCTTTAGAATTGGAAAATTATTTCTGCAAAATGCCTCCTTGAGGCGGCAGTGGTTTCCTGCAGCTGTTATTTCTTGGTGGCTCACTTGTTCCCTCAGTCTCATCCACTCTTCTATGAGAGGCTCCTTTCTTGAAGTCCCTAGAATCACTTGCTGAGATTCTACACACACACACATACACACACACACACATACACACATACACACGTCTTGCCTAGCCACACCCCAAGGTGCACCACAGCTCTCTCTGCTGGTCAGAAGCTCTTGAAATGGGGTTTCTCAGGGGAAAAAAAGTTGAGAAATTGCTCCCTGCACTTTCTCAGGCAACCATTCGGAACTCCACCCCTCTCCATAGGGCTCCCCGTCATGATGTAGGAATTGCAGCAAAGGTGAAGCCATAGCAGATATGACTAGGATCTTGTCAGCCAAACAATGAAGGCCTCCTCTACCCAGGCAGCTTCCTGATAGGGCTTTCTGATAGGGCCAAGCAGCAAGACAGCAAGGCTGCCCCCAAAGAGCAAACATGCTCCTGAGGGCCCACATTTAGTCAGGAGACTGTTATCAACAGCGCCCTGGAGTTTCAATGATGTTGCCATGGTAGCAATAGGGTCACTGCTTAGCAACAGGCTAGAGCTGCAGGAAGTTGCTAAGGTATTTTCACATGTGTTAAAGCAAATGGATGTTTATCTCAGCCTTGAGTGTAAATACATCAGTCGGGGGAGAAGAGAAAACATGTACACATAGGCCTCCAAGGGCTGTGTAGAGCTGCATATCTGCTGATACTAAAGCCTAAAGAAGATGTCTTCTCTCTGGAGAAAGCAGACAGGGAGGCCATAGATGACCCAATGAAGCACATCCTCTCTTACACCCTAAAACAGCTGACTTCCTAATCTCTTCTCAGCCTTTTGGCCAAGGTCAAGTGTAAAACAGCTGGTTTTCTAGTCACCCAGTCCTAAAACTTTTGCCACAACTTAATTTCCAATATAGTTTCCAAATCTCTCTCCTAAATAGTTTTTGGGAGCTCAAGTGGTATGGTAGTCAAATGTATGTACTCTAAAGTCAGACTGCCTGGGTTCAAAGGCTGAGTCTGGCTCTTTCTCGCTGTATTACATTGGATACGTCACTTCATTTCTCTGTGCCTCAATCTTCTCATCTGTAAAATGGGAATGATAACAGTGCTTAACTTAAAGGACCATGTGAGAATTAAATAAGTTGTTCCATGGCAAGCACTTAAGTGCGTTGCATATATAATGAGTACTTTATTAAAGATAACTTACTAATATTTAGTAAAATCAATGAAACTTTCCCATGTGCCCAGCCCTGCACAAGGAATGAAGAATATAAAAGTTAGTAAGTTTACTCTGTGAGTATCTACCTATACGTATCTACCATATCTACCTTATTGACAGTATGTAAAGAGTAAACACCTAGTTCCTTGGATGGTCATTCAAAGTATCCCCAAATCTGGCTCCAGCTTGGCCTTGCCTACTTAAGGGGTAATTGTGAGGATTAGATAAAATAATGCAAATCAGAGTTCAGAATGGCGCCTGACATACAGTAAATGCTCAGTAAGAGTTACTTATTACAACTAAAACTATTATTTTTGCTACTCCTCCCACAAACCAGCTCCAAACTGCTCTGTGTTCTGGCCCCTGAATAAATTTCATTCACTCCCACATCTGAGTCCTTGTTCACACTGGTCTTGACCACCTGGAATGCATCCCCCTACCTTTCCACCAGACTCACGTCTGCATGACTTACCTGTTCCTGGAAATCCCTGAGTACTGCAGTCCATACTAATGTCCTCCACCTCAAAGCCTTCCAAGCCCATGATGCTCACTGCCTCTTCTGCCTTGTGTTTTTCAGGTGTTTCTGTCCTGCTTTCTGAACCTGATCATGAGTCTTCACTTTCACATACTTCTTAAGCATCCTCTCAGGTCCTCTCAGGCTCATCTGTCTGGACTCTTTATCACCCAATGTTACACCTCTGTTGTCACCAAGTAACCAATTCTGCATGCACTTTACCCAATTGCCATCAGGTACTAAGCTGGATCCCAGGACCTTTTTACTCCAATGAAAGAGACCACAATAGGTGTGTGGTTAGGTGGTAAACTGGCCTTATCATAATCCCCATCATCCAGATTCAGCAATGTGAACAAATGGCATAATAACCAAAGGATAAGCTTAGTGACAACATCCCAAAGGTCTAGGACATGGTTATCTGGAATATAGTGTATGCCCTGAGCCAACATCATGTATAATACTTGATCACCAAGGATGCACCACATAGAAACTAAGGAGTGGATGTACAGCCTCTTTCTCTTATCATCCTCGCACATTCACAGAATTTATATTCTCTGCCTACAGCCTAGCCCCTGCCAAATAAGTGGCCTGGTTAACATGGAAGAAATACCTCTGGCAATAAGAGTTTCACTGAACTTGACACTCACACTATCACTTAGTCACTTGGCATTCCTCATCTACAAACAGTAGAGGAGTTTCTACACTGATAGAATTCATAACCCTGATTGCTAGAAAGAGCCAGAGTTGTTGCTGCACAATAAGAACAAAGAGGACTTCCACAACCCCAAAGCAGTAGGGCTTTTCTAAGGGCCTGAAACAGCAAAAATTGTAAAGGGGCAATTTAAGCAACCACAGTCCAGCAAGGATGTGGTGAATAGGAATAAATGTGGCCTGGTACACATCGTTGCTACCCAATACATCCATTGGCCAGCTAGATCATCACCTGAAAACTTACCTGAAATGCAACATTTCAGCCCCCTCTCCAGTCCACAGAATAAGATTGTGTATTTTAACTGATCCCTTGGTGATGTATTTGCATATTAAAGTTGAAAAGCATTCAAGGAACCTCCCTAAGCCAGCAATCTAGAACTTTTAGCTGGAAATGAGAGAACTCTAGAATGAGTAATTGGGAAAATTACTCAAATAAGTAATAATGGCTTCAAATAAGTAATAAGGAGGAGGGGAGAGGGTAGCTTCATTCATTTATCCTCTTTTCAGAGTGGCTGGTTACTGCCTTGATGGAGAATTGGTGACTGACTGCTAGTGAGTACATGAAATGGTGCAGCTGCTTTGGAAAACAGACCGGCAATTCCACCAAAAGGTAGACAGGGGATCATCATATGAGCCAGAAATCCCCCTCCTGCACATATACCCAAGAGAACTGAAAACACAAACTTCTACATGACTGTTCATCGCAATCTTATTCATAACAGCCAAAAAATAAAATAGAAACAACCCAAATGTTGGATGGATACAAATTTGCTCCAAGTCTCACTGTCTGTCTTTCTGGGTATACTGGAAATTACACAGGATCCTGACTTCCTACCAAGACAAAGATGATAATAGAGAAATGATAATAGAGAGATGGTAATGAGAAAAGAAGCTTAAGCTGGTGAGGTGTGGATAAGAAGTCTCTGCTGAAAGATAAGAATGTCCTATATTTGCATGCTATCTAGACTGGAAATCATTGAGGATCTAAGAGGAGCATCCTAATGGAAATGTCTGGAAATGTTGACTGGGAGTACCTCTTACTAAGCAGGGGAGGAGCAAGTTGTGTGAGAAAAGGGAGACGATGTTTAAAAGCACACACCTTAATCTAACCTCAAGGAATAGTGTATATATCTGGTGTGTACCTTTCAAGGAATGTGTGGGTTTCCTGACCCCTTCCAGTCCTGATCCACTACAAATACTCAAGCAGTGCTTGATGAATCTCATTAGACAGTGCTGGTGCCGGACCCAAACAGTCTGTCGGGAACCCTGTGTCTAGCACAGCCCCAACACCCAACACAGTACTCTGTATGGAATGAACATTGAATCAATATCTGTGAAAGGGATGGATGGCTGAATGAATAAGCACTTTTTTGCCAGGAGACAGATTATTGCATATTTTTGAGACATATCCGAGTGAGGAAATGAATTATCAAGTCCAGTTCCTAAGGGAAAAAAATTAAGTAACTGACCATGCTTTGGCATCTAAAATATTATATTCCTTATTTACCATCACTGCCACCAAAGGAACAGGACACCTGTAATTTGGGGCCTGGGTTTTAAACAATCCCCCAATTGTTGATTGGTAGTTTGATAAATGGTAACCTAGAATTTTCTAGCTAGAAGAGTCGTCAGAGATGCCTGAGCTATTGAAGAAAAAGAACCCTGGCAGAACTGTCATTTTGTGGGTGTGTGACAAGTGTCTGGGTAATTTTCTGAGAATAAGCTGAGCCCAGACAGGAGTTCATTCATCAGCAGCACTAGCTATAATATCAAAGTTTAGCAAATTGACACCATGTCTGTCGCATGTTATTTGAACTGATTACTCTTTCTAGATAATTCACTCCTCTAAAAATGTGGATATATGACCATCATTTTGCTCAAGTACACTATAAAAGAAAAAAAACAAACCTTCCCAAAATGGCCTGATACAGAATGTGCAAATTTCACATGGGTGACCCATGATGAAGGGCCAGTGGAGATCTCAGACCCGGCCCAGAACCACCTCAAGAGAAACATTCCCAGGCCAGAACTTCAGAAACTAATTTGACTACAGCAAGCTCAAGGATGATAAGGGCAAAACTGTTCCCCAAGGAAAACTGTGCCCTTGAGCAGAGCAGTGAAGCGAACTAATTTCTAATAATGAGGCTGTGAGCTACAGGGTTTGTCTACAAAACAGACTTATTCACAAAGAGTAAATATGTCAACTAATTCAAGAAGCATGCTAAATCTCCATTGTTTTCTGAAGTTCAGGTTTCCTGCCTCTATAAAATGTGATGCATGCCTTCAATGTGTGCTGCAGAATCAGAGAGATTGCAGAATGCCACATTAAACTCAGAGCTCCTGGGCTAATGAGGGTAAGTCCATTTTGCAGTAATGAATTGTTGGTAATAGCCCATCATGGAACAGATGTCTCCTCCATCACTGCACTGGGAGTCCAACACTCCAGTGTGCTCCCATAGCACAGCCCAGGAGACAATCCTTATCTCAGGACCCCTGAAGGGAGCCCACCCCACGGAGTAGAATGAGTTGGTGCCTATACAGTGTGATTCGAGCTCCCAAATCCTCCCTAACTCAAAACACATCCCTACTCACCTGCCACAGAGCTTAAAATATTCTCCTCTGAATAATCTCCTATTAAAATGTAAATATGTCACCTAGAAGAAGTAACATATTAAATTAGCATCCTTTACCACACTATAGGAAGATGGGCCCTAAGAGAATGAGACTGGACAGGTAGTCATTGATGAAGGGTGACTTCATAAAGAACTGGGCTAGTCTCAGGTGGGGAAGGGGGAGGGCAAGCAAGCCACAAATGTACCTGTGAGCAATCTCTTGCTCACCACAGCCTACAGATATTGTGGGGTTCTTTTAGAGTACATTTTCCCAACAACGTGGGCAACTCAAGGCAGGATTCATAATGTTACCAAAGTCTGGGGACAAAAGCCCTCTCTCCAGGAGTTCCAACACATCAGGCTTGGCCATTTATTCCAAAGAAGATGAGCAATGGTAAAGGGCAAGAAAGGAGACTTAATCAGCATGAACATGTTGGGAAGCATACAGAAGTTCAAGCTCTGTCTGCAAGGGCTGACAGAAGTTTTGGGGTTTTATAGAAAAGGGAAACAAAGGCAAGGTATCTTAGTTACTTTTCTCATTGCTGGGACATAATACCCAACACCCAAAGTTAAAAGAGGAAAGGTTTATTTTATCTCACAGTTTACAGAGGTTTCAGTCCATAGCTGGCTCCAAGACAGGGTGACATGGCAAAGGGGCATCAGAGAGGAGAAACAGTCCATGGCAGGGGAGGCAGGAGGCAGCAAGCAGGAAGCTTTCTGGACTTTCATCCCATTCAGGCTATAAGCCTGTTGGATGGTGCAACCCATACCCAAGGTGAGCCTTCTCATTATCCATACCCAGAACTATGCTAAACCAATTAGTGGACTAATCTAGTACCACACACCCTTAATCTCAGTATCACACACCCCAGGATTCAGCCACCTCCCAAAATCTCCATCTATGAATACATGAAGCTTTGCAGGGACATCTAGATAAAAGCCATAACACAAGGGGTGGAGGTTTGCATAACAGAGGGATTTGCATACTGTAGATAATCCTAGTTAAGTCATGATCTGGTTGATCAGTAACTCAATACTGGTTCTTTGAGATCTTGGGAGAGCCATCATCACTTAAGAGAGTAGCCTCTAAGCTATTATTTCTGCTTAGAGGATGATGTCATCATGGGGTGGTTTGCAAAGCTCTGCTTTTCTTGGAATTTGAGGTTTAAGACAATGATTCAAGACTTCTAGGCATTGCTTCAAAGGGTCTGGAATGGACATCTACCAGTAAAAGCTGGCAATTGGATGTCCCTGAAAATCCTAAAAATACTTTAATTACTCTTATCTTAGTTGTCCTTAGTTTTGAAGGGGAATGAGATAGGGTGGATAAATTTAGGGCTAATAAACCTTGTAATATAGACACTCTCTGAGTGATTCACATTCTTATATGCAGAGCTGAGCAGAGATATGACCCAAAGTTTAAAAGTAATAAAGGAAACATACAAAATGAAGGCAGAAATGCCAAGCTTTATCCTGCTTTTGGACATCTGCAGGCCTAGCCTCTAAGTCCCTATTACAATAACTTACTATTTTTGCAAATTTCCAGAACCCAGCACATAAACATTTAGAAAATCTCCAATACCTCTCTAATAAGTGTTTGTTGAATAAGTGAATTTTATCCTCACAACCCCTGAAGAAATCATAGGAGACACTACAATTTTATAGATGCAGAAACTGACTCATAGTGACTCATTTACTTGCCCAGAACATGGGACCAAGAGGAACCTCTTTATTATAAAGAAAAGGGAAATCTAGACTCACTTTGTCTAAAGAGAATAGTACACGTGAAGGAACTAATAGGAGATAAGAGTACATAAGATTAGGGCCAAATTTTGGATGCCTTTGAATGTTAGCCTGAGAGTTTTGAGTGTTATTCTAAGAACTCCTGAAAGTTTGTCTAGTGCTTAGAAGTGTAAGAAGCAGAAAAATGTGCAGTGATATTTTAGGAAGATTGTTGGCACAGAGAACAAGATGAATGGGGTTTGAGACAGGGTTGGAGAATCAAGAAATTAAAGGCTAGTTAAGGGATTACTTGTATCAGTCAGAACCAGGGTAGTAGTAGTGGAGAGAGAGAGGCATGCATGTAAGGAACTTTCTGGATAACCAATAGGTTAGTGTCTGTAACTGAGTGATGACTGGGTGAGAGAAAAAGAAAGAGGAAGATTGACTACCTTATTAGTCAGCTTTCCCATCATTGTTATGCAATATCCAACACCCACAATTTAAAGGAAGAGAGGTTTGATTTGGTTTATAGTTTTAGGAGATTCAGTCTATGGTCTACTGGCTCCAAGGTGGAACCATCATGGTGGAAGGGCATGATGGAGCAATGTTTAGTTCATTGTAGCCAGGAAGTAGAGCAGAAGAACAGCATCAAGGAGGAAGAGGCAAGGGACTAAATATAAATCCCAACATCATGCCTCTATGACCCACCCAGACACACCCAGAAGTATGCTTTACTCATTCCCAAGGCAAGTCCCAAGCTAATTAAATTGACACAATGAATCTTAACCATCACAACTACATTCCACATCCATTTAACTGAAAGACAGAAAATTGACAATACCAAGAAATCTGAATGAGAAGCTGTCTAAGTCTCACTGTAAATATGTTGAATAAGGTGACAATGGCATACCCAGGTGCTAGAAAATTTGTATCAAAATCCCAGAGATTTGAAGCCAGGAGAATAAGTGAGATTTCCAAGAAAGAACAGAGAATGAATCCAAGTCAGAATCAGAAAACATGTCCACATTTAAAAAATGAGCACAAAATAAAGGCAACAAAGCTGGGTCATGTACTGACAAATGAAGCCAAATAAGAGTGTTTCAAGAAGGTAGAAGTGCTGTGTCAGATGTTACAGAAAGGTCAAGAAAAATGAGGAGACACAGCTATCAGATTTGAAGAATAGGCTATCTCTGGTTATCATCAAGAACACAGTTTCAGAAGCTTAGAAAGTACAGAAAAACTAACAAGAACAGGGGCAGCAAGCAAAGAGATGAGAAGGGAAGAGCAGTAATGATCAAGGGGAGTAGTCCTGAGGCATGGCTGGACTTACTATACTTCTTTTCGGTAGAGGAAAGGCTGAGTCCATATTTTATTGTTTAAAAAAAAAAGACTGATGAAAACTTTGGGACTAACAGACCCTTCTAGCTCCCTAAAGATTAGAACCACAAATAAAACCACGCCTCTCATTGAAATGAAAAAGAGAGCAAGAGATAGTGGGGAGGGGTCCTCGGAAGCAGTAAGAAGCAAGGGGCTTGGAAGCCAGGGGAGAGCTGAGAGAAGGGCTGGGGTGTAGGTGCCTAGTTTGAAGGAAGAGAAAATGAGGAAAAACTAGACAAAGGTCGTTTTACTGGAAAATTCAGAAAAATAAGTTCCCAGGGATTAGGCTAGCAAAACAAATTAGGCTGCCCAAGGAACAGGAAAAGGTCTCAGACGGCAAAGTACTGGATTAGGTTGTTGCCAAGAATTATCCAAAGTAGAAGAGGAGTAAAACCGATTTGCAAAGTTAGGATCTCATTTATCTATTGCTGACAGTCCAAATAATGAAGTTTGTACCTAGAAGTGCAAAGCCATGGAATATCAGCACCAGAAATGTCGTGAGTCAACATCTGATCCAACTGTCACACTTCACCAAGAAAATAGGGTCCAGAACAATGCTGTGAATTAGTCAAAATCACATAGTCAGTTAAGGGCTAGCTCTAAACCAAAACCTAGGCCTCTTAATTCCGGAGCAAGTACAATTCCTACTAAATAGTAACTCTGTGTATTGGAACAATTCCAATCATCTATAATTTCTTCTTTCCAATAATAAAGATTTTATTTAGATGAAAAACAAAACATGATTTCATTTTAGTAACTTTATGTGGCTTTTCCTATTAAAACTTTGAAAATAGCAATATATCAGGAAAAGAAAATCATTTATCATCTCATGTCTCCCTGTTTTGGGTTCTGCAAATAGTCACTGCAATTACATGGCAGTTAGTAAAAGCATGGCTCTGGAGCCCGAGAGACCCCGCTGCAAACCCAGGAAAGCCTCACTACTTATTGCTTGTGTGACACTGAATGAGATGCTTGACCTCTGCTGAGAGAGGGGCTGAGAGGGGTTGAGCCTCCCTCTGAAGCTGGCAAAGAAGGAAGGGAGGTGGCAGCAATCTACCATGCTGTCATCATTGCCTAAGCATGAGAAGAAAGCAAAGCAGCAAGTGAGACCCAGAGAGGGAAACAGCGAAAGCGGCCATTAATACCTCTTACCCTCTGGAATAATCCCAGTGTTTAGGCTGAAGATGATTTGAAGGCTTTTTGAGAGGCAGACCTGAAGAGAAAAATGTAATTACTTTTTCCTGCACTTGAATATCAAGGCAGTGTCCTTTCAAAATAAAATGGCACTTGAGGGGTAGGAGGAAGGAGGCAGGAAGAGAAATGAAGGATGGAGAAGGGCCATTTATGCCGAAGCCTGTGACATTTCGCCAAAGTGACTCCCTTTGAGAGCAGCTGGTACAAATGTCATTTAGCTGAGACAGGAGGAAGCAAGAGAGAGCAGTGGGCTCTGCAGAAAATAGCATGATCCACTCATGCTCCCACCAGCTGCTCCTTCCTTTCCCAAATACTGACCCTCTAGGGAAGAGGCCTATGCACTTAAATCAGTGGGGTCACTGCCTTGGACATGGCTCTAGGTCTCTTGCAGCTATCAATGCAGTCATGATGGACCTATCCAATCTCAGCCCTGGGGGTGTCTGTCCAGGCAAATCCTTGAACCCCACATTTCCCATCAAATTAGCAAACCAAGGAAGATGGTGTCGTGTAGACACTTCTACCAAAACACAGCAGAGGAAATGCAGCTGTTGATGATTACAGAGTAGACTTCTAGAGCAGGCAACCTGGGACTCTAAGTTGATCATTTGGTTGCATGAAAGAAGGAAGGAAAAGAAGAAAGAGAATCCACCTCTGCCACTTACAATATGACCTTAACACATTACCTAAGCTTTGTGCTTCAGTTTCTTTACCTGAAAAACAGGGATAATATAATTCAGTGATGCTGTGAGGATGGCCGTGAACAACAGGTGCTTTATAGACAATGTCATGGATACATATGGATTTTCAAGGAATACTAAGTTCACGCACATTGATAAAAGATCGCAAATCCCTGGCCGAGGTCTCCAAGGCATCACATAAGAAGATAGACATTCCTAATACTCGAAAAGGCAGAATGGGCCCGGGATACAAGGCTACTGATGTTCCCAGACAGTTGCTGCATTATTTCCCAGAGACTGATGAAAGCTTTGGGACTAATGGACCCTTCTAAAGCCATAAATACTTGACCCACAGATAAAACCACTTAAAAATCTCTCTGCATTTTATTTACTTCTGAAATATGATAGATGCCTGCAAATACTTTTAAAAAACTGTTTGTTGCAACTTAGTTATGGATGCTACCAGTATATCCATAACCAACTTGTGCTCACTATTGGGTGCTCACTATTTGGAGGGCCCTGGAGCCCTCGATAGGACTGGTCTAGATGTGTAATTCACATGTCATTCTGAAAGCAGTTGTGGCCCTTTATAACATGGTGGTGCTCATTATAGCCCAAGGCTTTGTAACTAACCTGTAGGGCTGGGTCCTATGAGGACTCTAGCAGATAAATTCAAAGAAATAACCTAGAAAAGATTTAAGTGTAGATTAAGTTTTTGTCAAAAACCAACAAAAGTAGTCATAATAACAAGAAAGTAAGGTGGAGAGGAAACCTTCTCCACTAGTTGGATATAAAGTGTCTGGCAAACATTGATTTGTGTAGTTCTTTTTAAGGAGCTTAACAAAGACATCTCTGATTTTCATAAACCAGCCATATATTTAATTTCTGCCTCTAAGAGACTCCATGGCATAGGTGGAATTGTAGAAAACTCATGGGTTCTCTCTTCCTGCAGAGCAGATTTCAAATCCTAGCCCAAATACTTAAACTGTGTACATTTAAACAAGTTGTTTAGCCTTTCTGGCCCTAAGGTTTTCATTTACAAATGGAAATAACAAATGACCTCAAAGCTATCCCCACAATCCAAAAAGATTTAAACTATTATATTGAAGGTTTAGGGTGAATTGACAGATGCATTTTACTTGCGACTCCAATGACTGAGTTGTGTTTCCAATATTTTTGGGGGCAGTGTGTTTTTTATTTTTTTTAATAGATGGCCTGATGTTTCTTAAAGATCCTTTTGTTTCTGCTAAACATGCCTGTGGGCAGCTAAACTCTTAGGATAAGAGAATAAATGAGGCCTCTTAATTGAAACTAAAATATCTAAGAGGAACTAAGCTGGCACTTGAGTGCTGAGTGAGAAGCCTAACTGCAAAATCCCCTCTGAGAAAGAGATTTCTAGCAACTGACATTCCCTAACAATGGAATGTGCTTTTCCCTACAGAGTGGACTTTCTGTGCCTCCTCTGGGTGTCTTCCAGGATATCATAGAGGAGAATTCTGGGTCCCGAGGAAGGTTAACTATACAGACCTTAACTACTTATTTGGTTACTGTTAATACTTGGAGAGACACACACTCATGAGCAGCCAAGGAGCCACCCACCACAATTCAAAAATCCAGAGAAGGAAATCCAGCCTATATTTTCTTGCAAATTAGGTGCTGCGACAATTCAGGAACTGAAACATACAAATTTTGTATCTGTGTTTAAACAATAAGCTGGAGAAAACAAATGCCAATAATTGATTGATATGTGTGAACAAGGCATTGGGAAAATACCCAGCAGAGCAGTGCCTGCCAGTTCTCCCTTTGAGACAGTGATTAGCATTGTACACTGCTCCCAGCACTGTACATAGCTCTCAGAAGAAACTTCTGCAGAGTTAGCACTGGCTCTGAGTAAGTGTGTGCCCTGGACCTATGAGAAGGGAAGAAGCTGAGAATATATTTCTTTATTTTTTATTTATTTATTTATTTTTATTGGTACCGGGGATCGAACTTGGGTCCTTTCTCTTGTACAGCAGGCAGTGAAACCACAGAGCTAAATCCCCGGCCCAAGAATATATTTCTTGTTTGCTCTATTTAACCACATGTGCTAGCCCTGAGTTTTCTGGGTTTCCAAGGCAGCACATATCACAACAGGCATGCTGCTCTGACTCATTTACTAAGGGACCATAAGGCTGCAGGTTGTGATGAGGCCCATAGAAGAAGTGGCAAGGGGCAAGAAGCCTTGCCACTGGGGCCTATGACCCAGCAGACCCAGCCTTGCTCTTGTGTTTGTTGCCCATCAGAAGGCTGTATAGACCTCTGGATCCTCAGTAGAATCACAGCACAGACCTCTAGAGTGTTGGAGCAGCCCTTCTTGCTAATATGTCTTCTTTCTGGCTTGCTACTTGGCCTTGGCAGAGACTAACCAAGAGATATAAAGTGACAATGGCACCTAAGTTGTGCATCATGAAAGGGTACTATCCAATCCTCTGAATCAACAAAGTTGAACATGTGCTACAGTAATTGGTCCTCAAAAGGAAGAAGTGCACATAAACAGCTGAAATCACAATGGAGATGCCCAGTTAGAGAATCAGAGAAGAATCTGCTGCCGCAAATATTTCTCATCACTGTCACCCTTCAGGTCTAGCATTTCCAGAATATTTACTCCCCCTCTTCTAATGGGTAAATTATTTTGTTTGTTTGTTTGTTTGGTACTGGGGAGCGAACTCAGGTCCTTGAGCTTGTGCAGCAGGCAGCGAAACCACTGAGCTAAATCCCCGGCCTCTAATGGGAAAATTATGTGAGCATCAGCAATCTTCATATAAAATAGTAGAGCAGTGGCTCCCTGGAGCAAATTTGCCCCCTGTATCTGAAGATGATTTTGATTGTCTTGACTGGGCAGGAAATGGGGATGGAGTGCTATGGGCATCCAGCAGGTAGAGATAACGCAATGAGAGTCCAATGTTGAAACAACACAATGTAGAGAAAGGGAAAGAAGAGAAAAATAAAATAAATCAATATACTCAAAAAAATATGCTTCTAGTTACACAGTGTATTAGCCAGCTTTTCAATTGTTGGACACAAGCCCCAACACCCACAACTTAAAGGAGGAGAGGTTTAATTTGGTTCATGTTTTAAGTGGATTCAGTCCATCATCCACCTGCCCCAAGGCAGAAACATCATAGGTTTGTCAAAGTGGGTTATGAGAATGTTTCCCAAAGAAGAGGAAAAGAACCCTATTTAGGGAAGGTTGTAGGAAGAATGCAGGTGAGGAAGTGGAGACATTGAATTGAGACTGCCCTTTTGAGGAATTCTATTACAAAGGGAAGCAGAGGGCTGGAGCAGAAACTAGGAGACCTGGAGCCAAAGAAGTGTTTGATGTCTGTTTATTTTGAGTCATTGGGCTGAGTGAGATATCTTAGCATATCTGTAGACCAGTAGGACAGAATCAATTATCCAGAAGAAAAGAGATAAATGAAAACAGCATCCTGGGATAGAGAAGAGGAGATCTAGGCTATGGGTGAAGTGCTGGCCTTCAGTGGGAGGAGGGTGTGCCCATCACTGGACAACATAGCATGGATCATGAACCAAGCTGATCAGTAGATGTAGTGATGAGAAGATGCTGTTCTAATCCCACTGCTTCCACTTTGTTGGAAAAACTAAGGATATTATTGTCAGTTGGCCAAATGGGAGAATTTTTGGAGGTGAAGGAGAAAGCAAGTAAAAGTTAGGAAATCTTAGATACTTGAAGAGTAAATTAAATAAGAACAAGTATTGGGAATGCCAGGCAGAGCTGAAGGTCCCCTGGAGCTCTGTGATGTAGATATAATGTGAGCTGAATATTTGTAGCCACTCTGCACTATTCCCAAACAGAAGGAAGGGGCAGACTGAGAATTAACCAGCACTAATGTTTTACGACACATGTAAAGGAGGGTGGGAAAGAAGGGAGTTAAAATGTGCAGAGTCCTTGAGTTGAGCATAGATCTTCAATCCTTGCCTCATGGTGAGACCTTTGGGCCCTTTTATCTTTCCTGTCTAGGAATCTCAATCTAGGAACATATGAATCTGTCAGGGAAGTTCTAATACTGTTGAATTTCAAAAAGGGAGTCAAGGTCTCTTTTCTCAAGAAGCCCCTCAGACCATTATGCACCCATCTCTTCCTCAGGAGCCAGCTCTTCCCACCAAGGAGAACAGGAAAAAGTAAACTGCCAGTCACAAAAGTTGGGTTATCCCAAAGTCCCCAAGCAAAAAGAATTGCTTCCTAAGGAATTTCCCTGAAAGCAAACAAGAACACTCCATGGAGACTTTCTGTGTCTCTCTCACACTGGTTGTGACTTTGAGGTGAACTTGAAGCTCTACATTACCAAGTAAAAGTATAAGCTAGAGAAAAAATTGTTCTACTTGTTTCCCCCATCTAGTAGAGATCAAAGAAACTTCAATTGCACTCTCAGATTTGGTATAATTCAACAAAACAAACTAGCTCTTCAGCAATTTAACAAAATGACTTTGGCCTTGGCTTGATAACATTGCTACATATGTGCAAAGCACAGTCAGAAGGATGGATGCAAAGACACTGAGGCTTGGCTTTGGCAGAGGAGAGGAAACAGATGTGGCAATTAGGGAACAACCAAGTAAACCAATGGTGACATGTGAATGATTGATAAGCTGGTACCTAGAAACATAACTGTATATGAATTTGGCTCCAGTGTCCCTGCTCTTAGCTCTGTGTCCACCTCAGTCCCAGGCAGCCAGTGCCCAGGCTGCCTCCCCTATGAGGGCCCTTACTGCCCTCCTTTACCAGCTGGCCCCCTCAACTCCCAGCCCTAATCAAAACCAACTTCCACTTCTTCTGAGCACTCACAGGAGACTAGCGCTAACCTGATAAATTAATTCAAGCTAATGCAAATTAGAGCTTAATATATTACCCTTCCAGAAAACATTTACATTTTTTAAAGTAGCTTCAGTTCCTTAAATCTAAAATGAGTGAGTATTGTGAGAACATCAAGTCTTGTAACAGGCAACTGGGGGAGACTTTGACAAATAGTAGCACCTGTCTGGGGCCCACTGAGGTCAGACATGGAAAGTCCCAACTGCTCCTTCTGATCATCAAGTATATCATGGGCCAAAAGTAGCAATGTCAAATCTTTATCTAAAATCAGCAGATTTCCATCTTGAGAAAACATGGTGTAATACACTTGACTATTGCCTGAATTACTCTAATATATGCAGATGAGATTCTTCCGTGCAATCAAATCCTATGATAGTGGTTCACTTAATTTCCTGTTCTGTTCCAGGGAATGTGAGTTCCCTGAGGACAGAAGAAGAGAGAAGAGGAGGCACCTGTCCATCACCAGCCCAGAAAATATCAGCCCAAGGCTAGTAGGCCTGTTCAGGTTTCTTCAGGGCCTCTGGTGGCTGCCTAGGTGCGATCCTAGAGGATATCAGGCAAGGTCTGCTCCAGCTGCTTCTATGCTCCTGGGAGAAGAGGCTGAAAGGAGCAATTTTCCAAAGAAGCCAACTATCAAAATCAGTAAATCCATGTGCAATGCAATCCCACCTCACTAGGAACCTCTGTGGGGGTATATGAGTCTCTGCATTGAGGAACCAACCCTGTTGACATCCAGATTAGGCACAAGAAACCCAAAGCCTAATGCAAAGATGGTAGAGCAAAAATAACAGCTCCCCGTGACTTCTCTCAGCTTTTCTTGGTCTGTGAATGAAACAAAATCCAGCCTTCTGTTTTTCTAGGCACTCATTCCTGCCCTCCAGTTCCAGGATGGAGAGGGGCTGACCCACTGCTCCAAAGGAGGCAGAAACAAGGATAGCAGCATAGTTACTGCCCAAGGAGCCCTCAAACAGCCTAGTGACCCAAATGGAGACCCAAACACCCTCTGAGCAGCAAGAAGAGAGTTGCTCATACAATGACATTATCCAACAAGATCCTGCATGAGCCATGTGACTTCCATAAACACTCACCCATTCATTCATCCATTCATACAGCCATTTGTTTTACTTTTTTTTATCTAGAAGAACCAGCAGCCAGCCCTGCTCCAGGACACAAATGAGGACTTCCAAGAGAGAACACATCTATCCTCCAGGCGGATTCATTCCCTACTCACAGGAGCCAGGGCATTGGTATTACTATGAGGAGTGTTTCTTTGGGGGATTAACACAGGGCTTAGTATCTCCCTAGGGGGACAAAGCAAAGAGCCACAACCGAGTTCCCACCCAGTGGTGGGAAGTCTGAAACATCTGTTCACCTGTTCACCACACCAGGCCAGTTGCCTGGTTCCTTCTACAAACACAGTGCTCCCCAGAGTTAATCTTCCACTAAATGTCTCTATGCTTCTGAAACTTCAACTACATCCCCCTTCAGGCAGATATTGCCACTGTGAAAATCCAGTTTAAATCCTCATATATATTTTCTTTCTGTGGTCCCTCCTGTTAGGGTAGTCTTCCCACCTCTGCTTTTTTCAAGGGGTGATTTAAATGTGTTGCATTCCTCTGATCCAAATCTGGTCAGCTCACCCAGGTTTCCTCTAGAGCATGGGCCCTCTGAAGACCCCCAGCGAAGACTTCTCTTCTTAATCACTCTTACTTCAAGGATTCTCTCTAGTTTCTATTTCCATCTCCCAATTTCCAGATGCTAGCACTTTCTTTGAATCCTTTTCTTGCTTTCTGCTGTTCTCCAGTACATCAAACTGATCTTCAGCCCACCCATTCCCTGAAATATGGACAAACACACATTCCCCACCTTGTGAAAACGCCAGACATTGACTCTTCTTGTTATAACTTTTTGGCTGAAGTTTTGGATTCCAGAGACTGTAGGTGAGACAATATTCCCAGGCCTTGATGTCATCTGGAAGAAATGGAATTCATACCTTTCACTCCTGCTTTTTCCTGGAAATGGAAGCTGAAACATGAGTGCCTCTTGCTTTCAAGTAGATCAGCCAATAAACTACTGATCAAAGAATGCTCTGAGAGCTTCTAAGTCATTGCTGGATGCTCAAGGACACTTGAAACAGGTACCCAGGTGTATTCCTTGATTTTTGTGGAGCTCAGGAATCCTGTGGGAGAGACAAAAGCATTAAAGGTCAGACATTTCTACTTCAGAAACTTCTCTGACAGATGGAAAACACACAGGAAAATGGCTTCACAGCAGCCAGAGACAAGAAGCCAGGAATGCTGACCGTACAGAGGAGGTCGGTGATGCACCAGGCAATGCCCATGGCAGCACCAGCCATGAGAGCTTGAGGCCATCTGTAGCACAGGGAGGCACACCAGCAGGCAGTGGAACCCAGAATGGCATAGCCAGAATGCCAGGGACTGGCTCTGGTTAATGTGAAACCAGCATGCTGAGCCATAGAGCTTCTGACTTTGGACCTAGAAATTGGTAAAATCTGAGGGACACTGAGGCTGAACATAAAGAGTCACTGGGAATTCTAAGAAACAGTTGTCACTGGACGTCTCTGATTAAAGTCAGAGACACCTGTTGGAAAGTATATTGAGGGGTGGTACATGGAAAATATGGGATACTCTTGTGAATATAAGAAGGAAAAACTCGCTATTAAGTAAAGCCTGGAACATATTGACTACTTAAGTATAGATTTTTTAATTAGATGGCTTTCTAGTCTATAAAAAAGGTTCCTAACAAAGCAATAGAAATAACCAAGCTAAGGTCAATCTTCATTCCAACTCTACAGGCATAAGAAAAGAAAATTTTGAAAAGACACTATATAATTTTTACCCAGCCAAATGTATTTTAGTGTGTAAAGGAAACAAAAAGATAGTCTGAATATGCAGAAATTCAGAAACTATATCTCCTAATGTCTCTTTCCAAAAAATTTTAATTACATAAATAAATATATATATATATATATATACACACAACTGTTAAATAGGGGAAAGTTATATGTTGACTACAGAGGTCTACTAAATATAGATCAAAATAATTGCTATATTGTATACAGAATTCCCAACAAGTGCAAATTCTAGAAAAAATATTTGAAAAGGAAACCACATATTGTAAAAATAAGTTTTAAATTAAAATTCTAGAGTAATAAATTTGTATTAAACAAATTTGTATTAAACAGATAGAAAATATGGAGAGGAGTGAATAAAATTGTGATGATTGAATAAAGTAAACTGCATGGCAAATTTCTCATACATCTGTAATCGAAAGTATTATTTTATGTGTTACTTTTATTATGTCAAAACATTTCACATATATGTGCTATTTTTTCATGTAGGCATAATAGAGAGAGGGAGAGAGATTCATTTGTGGGATTATGGTATCTAGTAATTCAAGCCAACACTGCTGCAGAAAATCATTAAAACTTCCAGCAAGACATCTATGAATCTCTTTTTTAAATCAGAGAAGGTCAGACAGCATACCAGGCAGTTACTAAGCCAAAGTGAGAGAAGTGAAACCCAGTCAGGGAAACAGAGAAACAAAACAGTCTTTGTCCTGAAGTGTCTGTCTGCTGTCTGTCTCTGCAAACCTGAGCTTAATTTTGACTTCAAATGCTATTGCCTGTACTGGGCAGAGGGAGTATGTATCATGTTAACACTTATCTGAAAATGCTCCACATATAAATTTGGAGCCCCAAAAGATTACATCTTCCAAATAAGAGTAAACTAGAAGTAAAACTTCATCCATAACCCCATCTTTCATCATGACCACACCGGGGTACTAACAGGAAATTTGCTTTGATACTAGGGAGAAAAGTATAGGAATGGTGCAAATAAAAACTAATCTGAGAAATTGCAAATACGGCAATCCTTGAGTAGATTTGTAACTGAAGCTCACCTTGCTTGGTTGCAGGAAACAAAAACCAAACAAATAGCCCTCAGAGCATCAATTTGTGCTTCTAGACTGGTTGTTCCCCTAGGCATGCAAGAACTAAACACAGACCCTCTCTGAAGAGTATACTTTTATTATTTTTATTCTATGCCTCAAAAAATCTCAATAAACCATATTTATTTATGAAGGTAATGACATTTACACAGTCCACAGTAATTAAACAAATAAAGTAGAAATAATAAAAACAAAAAGAAATAACAACAAGAAGAAATACAGCCACAAAGACTATTGATATTTGAACTATGAGGTTAGATTAAAATCCAGTTGTCTTCATTGTGCTTTGAAGAAAATACTACTTCATAAATATCTACAATAAATTTCTAGTAAGAAGCTGTAAAAAGTTACAGCTTTTTTTTTCTGTACTGGAGACTGAACCCAGAGCCTTCACACTAAGCTATATCCCCAGCTTTTTAAATTTTATTTTATTTTTTAAAATTTTGAGACATGATCTCTCTAAGTTCCTACACTATCCCAGCTGTGTTCTACTTGGGATCCTCCTGTCTCAGTTGCCCAGAGTGCAGGGATTGCAGACATGTACCACCAAGCTCAACACAGCACTAAAAAAATTAAATAAACAGAATGTCTACCACTTGCAATAAATAATAATGGATGAATATATAACAACTAACAAATATACTTAAGTGAAGAATTAGCTGGGAATTGGATGGGTCAGAAGAAATTATTCTGAATATAAAACAGAGAGTTCCACAATGAGAAGAGAAAATAAGGGTGTGGCAATATTTGAAATGATAAAGTTGGAGAATTTTCAAGAATTAATGAAAGACACCAATATACACATTTAAGAAGCCAAACAAATCCCAACAAGGATGAATATAAAGAATACACACCAACACACAACATATATACAGAACAACAGAGGAAACTTACATTTTCTGTCTTTAAAGATGGACTATTTCATTACAACGGACGAAGCAGAAATCCAGGGGACCATCAATACCTACTTTAAGAACCTATATGCCAATAAGATGGAAAAAACTGAAGAAATGGACAGATTCCTGGGTAAATATGAATTGTCGAAGTTGAATGAAGAAGACCTAAAAATTCTTAACAACCCAATATCAATCAACGAAATTGAAAACATCATTAAAAACTTACCAACTAGGAAAAGCCCTTGGCCTGATGGCTTCACCGTTGAATTCTACAAGACATATAGAGAAGAACTACTGCCACTACTTTTTAAACTCTTCAATGAAATTGAAAGGCAAGCAATACTCCCAAATTCATTCCTGGAAGCAAGCTTCACCTTGATCCCCAAAGCAGAGAAAGACCCAACCGAAAAAGAGAACTATAGGCCAATCTCAGTAATGAACATAGATGCAAAAATCCTTAATAAGACACTGGAAAATAGAATGCAGAAGATAATCAAGAAGATCATACACCCTGACTAAGTGGGATTTACCCCAGGGATGCAGGGATGGTTCACCATATGCAAATAAATCAATGTAATACACCGTATCAATAGAGCCAAGGACAAAAACCATATGATTATCTCCATAGATGCAGAAAAAGCATTTGACAAAATCCAACGTGCATTTATGATAAAAACCCTACAAAAATTGGAATAGACAGTGTCTACCTCAATCTGATAAAAGCCATCTATGAAAAACCAACACCAATATCATACTAAGTGGTCAAAAACTGAAATCCTTCACACTCAAATCAGGAACAAGACAAGGATGTCCACTATCACCACTCCTGTTCAATATAGTCTTGGAATCATTAGCCACAGCAATTAGACAAGAGAAAGAAATAAAAGGAATAAAGATAGGAAATGAAGAAGTCAAATTGTCATTATTTGCAGATGACATGATGCTCTATAGAGAAGATTTCAAGAACTCCACTAAAAGTCTTCTAGATTTAATAACCAAATTCAGTCAAGTAGCTGGATACAAGGTCAACACACAAAAATCAATAGCTTCCCTCTACACGAACAACAGGCTCACTGAGAGAAAAATAGGGCAAACAATTAGTTTCACAATAGCATCCAAAAAACTGAAATACCTAGGAATCAACCTATCAAAAGAAATCAAAGACCTAGTTTCTGAAAACTATAGCACTCTAAAAAGAGAGATTGAAGATGATATTAGAAAATGGAAAGACATCCCCTGTTCCTGTGTAGGAAGGATCAACATAGTGAAAATGGCCATACTTCCAAAACTGCTATATAGATTCAATGCAATCCCAATTGAAATCCCAGCAGCATACTTCATGGACCTTGAGAAAACAATCCAAAAATCCATTTTGAACAAGAAGAGACCTAGAATACCAAAAGCAATAATAGGCAACAGAGACATGGCAGGGGGTATCACAACCCCCAACTTGAAACTATACTACAAAGTCACTGTGATAAAAACAGCATGTACTAGCAAAGAAATAGACCTGAGGACCAGTGGAAAAGATTAGAACATGCAGAAACAAGTCCAGACACACTCAGCCACCTCATCTTTGACAAAGGAGCCAAACACCTTCACTGGAGGAAAGATAGCCTCTTTAATAAATCGTGCTGGAAAAATTGGGTTTCAACTTGCCAAAGATTAAAACTAGACATATATCTCTCACCATGCACTAAACTAAAATCAAAATGGATTAAGTATCTAAATATTAAAATAGAAATGCTGAATCACCTGGAACAGAGGTTAGGTAGAACTCTTGAAGACATTGGGGTAGGAAAAGATTTTATGAACAAAACCTCAGTTGCCCATGAACTAGCACAATCAACAAGTGGGATCTCTTCTTATTAAAAAGCTTCTGCACAGCAAGAGAAACCACCAACAGTATGAAGACATAACCCACAATGTGGGAAAAATTTTTCACCTGCTTTTCCTCAGACAAAGGTCTATCTAGAATCTATAAATAACTTTAAAAAATCAGACCTCCCAAATTTAAAGACTCAATCCAAAAATGGGCATGTGAAATGAACAGACATTTCTCAGACAAAGAAGTAGAAATAGCAAATAAACATATGAAAAAATGTTCAACATCACTGGTCATTTGAGATATGCAAATGAAAACAACACTGAGATTCCACCTCACTCCAGAAAGAAGGGCTGCTATCATGAAAGCAACCAATAACAAATGCTGGCTGGGCTGTGGGGAAAGAGGAACACTGCTCCACTGCTGGTGGGAGTGGCGACTGGTACAACCACTGTTGAAATCAATATGGAGATACCTCAAAGAACTAGGACTGGGAAGTCCCATTTGACCCAGCTGTTCCCCTGCTGGGTATCTTCCCCAAAGAATTAAAAGACTCACACCATAGTGATACATGTGCACCCATGTTCATAGCAGCAAAGTTTGTAATAGCTAAAACTTGGAAACAGCCCAAATGCCCATCAACTGCAGATTGGATAAAGAAAATGTGTTTTTTTATAAAATGGAGTACTACTCAGCCATAAAAAATGAGAAATTAAAGACATTTATAGCTACATGGATGCACATTGAGGTGATACTCTTAAGTGTAATAAATAGGACACATATGTGAAAATACCGAATCATCTCCCTGGTGTGAAAAACTGAAAGTGTAAATAAGGACTAAAGGGTATAATAGATAATGTGAAGAAAAGGGGCAAAGGGGAAGAGGAAGTGAGAGGGGTAGGGGAAAGGAATGAAGGGAATGGAATTAATATGAGAAAATGAAAAAATGGAAACAAAATCTTTGTAAATAGGGAGGGATGGAGGGCTTGAAGGGAGGGCCGGGGAAGGGGGAAAAAATAAGAACCAAAGGAGATTATGTAAAGGTGCAAATTTCCAATGATGAATGTCATTATATTGTGTACCTAAAATGTACCAATAAAATTAATTTTTTTAAAAACGTAGACTATTTCAACAGAGCAATAGTTACACTAATAGCCAACTTGTCAGTAGCAACAGTAACAGTGAGAAGCCAAAATGGTGTCTTCGATGTAATGAAAGGAAACAATTGCCAATCAATAATTCCATTTTGGGCCAACAAAAAGTATTTTTCTTTTAAAAATGAGAGCAAAGACATTTTCAGAACAACAACATCTGAGAATTCACCATCAGGAACTCTTATCCAATGAGAATTCCCAAAGACTTATGTCAGATAGAAAGTAATCCCATATAGTAGGACTGAAATTAAAGAAAAGAGAGCTAAGGACAAAGTGAACATTTGGGCAAATCTAAATATTGACTATCTAAGACAATAGTATTAAATATCTCCAGAGATTAAAAGCAAAGAATTAAAATATATAATAATAATAATAATAATATAGCCATGTGTCACGTAACAACATTTTAGTCAATAATGGAGCACAAAGGCAGTGATGGTCCCATAAAATTACAACATTACTTAGTGACTGGTCATAATCCTTCTTTCTCTAGGTACACTCCTCAATGCTTATACTCTGACAAAATTCCCACACCATGCACTTCTCAGAGTGTGACCTTGTCACTAGGCAACACATAATTTGTAACTCAAAAGGAAAGGGGAAAAAGAGTCACCTTCTTGTATTATCAGAAAGATACTAAAGATATCAACTAACTTCAGACTTTGATAAGTACTCATATATAACAATTTAGCATGTAAACCCTAAGTGAATAGAAATAGTAAATATTTATGAACTCAACGAAAAGAAAAGTGAAGTGATTATTAAATGTACTCTGTAAGTCCAAACAAATGTGAAAAAGCAAACATAAAATAAACTTAAAACTGGTCAAACAAATGGAAATCACAAAATAAGGTAGTAGATTTTTGATGAAAACACATTGTTAATTACAATAAATCTAAATGGAGTGAATGATCAAATAAAAATAGTCATACTGAATTAAAAACAAAAACTTTGCTATATGATTCTTGCAAGAAGCATATAAAAACCATAAAGATACAAAATGGGGGCCGGGGATTTAGCTCAGTGGTTTCGTTACCTGCTGCACAAGCACGCAAGCACCCAAGTTCGATCCCCAGTACCAAAAAAAAAAAAATACATAATGGTTGGAAGTAAATGGTAGCATGCATATAAATATTTGCTTAACAATTATTCAGTAAATTGAATATAGTATTTTATGACTTTTTGAATTATTTTAATGGACAATTAAAATTGTGTATACTTAAGGTGCACAAAATGTTTTGATACAGATATACATTTTTGAATGCCTAAACAAACCTAATTAACATATGCATTACATCACATTTTGATTCTTTTTGTGTGGTGAGAGCACTTAAAATCTTTTCTCTTAGCAATTTTCAGGTATACAATACATTTTCTTTACATGCTGTATACCACAATAAAATCTTCGTAAAGTGCAGTCTTCCAAATACTTTTAGATAATCAATAACATCATTTTAAAAGGACATATTTTTTCAAATCACTGAAGAATGTAAAAAGATATAAAACATATTCCATATAGCTTAAGATAGAAAACAAAGAACAGGCAAAGAAGCAAAGAGGCATAAAAGTGAAGAGCATAAAATAGTGGCAAATTAAAAGAAACCAAATAAATCAATCTTGAAATAAATATAAGGAGTTTAACTATGCTATAAAAATCAAAATATCCTCTAACTGTGTTATAAATTTAAATCCTACTATATGTTGCCTCCAAGAAATAGACATAAAGAACAATAGAAAAAATAGTATGAAGTAAAGAATGAATAAAGTTTTTTTTTAGGCAAGTGCAAAGTCATACAGCACAGCAATGACAACATTAAATTCTGAAAAGATTTTATTCTAAGCAAAAAGCATTCAACAAAACATAAAATGTCACATATTTATAAAAGTTACAACCCATGATGAAAATATAATTCTCATAAATTTTTATGAGTCAAATAATTTAGCAAATACAAAGCAAAAGTTGGTGGAACCACACAGGGAACTTTATACACATAATCGTGGAATACTAAAACTCCCACTCTTTCTTCATAGATTAAGAAAAGAAAAATAAGCAGAGATATAGAGGATTTGAATAATAAAGTAAATGGGATTAAATTAATAGAAATACATCAAACAATGTGCCCTACATTCACTAAATATACCTTCTGTTCACATGCCTATGAAACATTTACAAATGTTGATGTTTAACTACAAAAGAAACTTCAATAAGTTCCTAAATGCATATATTATGTAAGCAACATCCTCTGACAAGATAAAACTCATCATTCAACAAAAACAATGAAAACTTAGAAAATTATATACATATATATATAGTATTATTTACATTATGGAAATCTGAATTAACTTGAAATTTGACTTCAAAGTTATGGTAGAAAAAATACTATGATATTTCTGTTAAGTATTTGATATGAAATTTTTCCAAGAATGTATGTCATAAGAAAAAAACTCATGACATAATATTAAATCATTAAAGAATGGTACTGAATTATATATATATACATATATATGTATATATATACATTATTATCATAATGCTATAATAAGTACTACAAATAATGTCAAATATGTAGTACATATGCATACATAAGTGTGTATAACATAAACAGAGCCTAGAAATAAATGATAAGATTTCAACACATTGAATATTGCTGGGTTACAGAATTATAGATGATTTCTGCTTGTGTACTTTTCCTCACATTCTATTATTTATGTATGCATCTTTTATAATCAGAGTAGGAGGTATTTGAGTGGTAGAACAATAGAAAGAAAAAAGACTGTCATCTACTGCAAAAAGGGTGACTCTGCCCCCTATATGAATCCTTCAGCATAATCTTTCAATTCATTAATTCTCTCTTCAATTTATTCAGGCCAGAGTTATTCTTCTATGTTTTCATTTTAATTAAAATATTTTGCATTCATTGGGCTTTTCCTCGATCCTTTTATATAGATGTTTTTATTTCATCTCTCCCTCTGTTTCAAATATTCTTAAACTTTTTAATGGATAGTACATCATTCTTTATTTCATAAAAATAAGAGACATTTTAAACCATTTTCACATTTCTCTACTATTATCATTTCACTTAAAGTAAACTCATTGACCACATGACATGTGTTGCTGGCTGTATCTCCATATTAGTCTTCTTCTTGTGTTTTAGAATTTTTGTTTGCAGGTTCATTTTCTTTTTTTATTATTTATTTATTATTACATGTTTGCAATACATCATGACTACTTTTTTGTGGGCATTTATTACATGCACATAAAGTATCTTAATTCTTTTTTAGATATTTGACCCCATTTCCATCCCACCCCTTCCCTCCAGTTCCTGGTCCCCTTCTCATTTGCAAAAGATTTATCTCCCTATTTCCTTTTATCTATCTGTTATTTTGTTCATATGAGATAAACAAAAAGGTATTTAATCTTATGTGTCTGACTTATTTCACTTAACATTGTGTTATCAAGGTGTATTGACTTTCCTACAAATGACTCAAATTTATCCTTCTCTATTGCAGAGTAGCATTCGATTATGTATAAAACCCACATTATTGGTGCAAAGGAGGAGGCTTCCAGGCCATCATACCACTGCTCCCAGCGCAGAGGAGGAGGCTTCTGGGCTTCTGTACCCCTGCTCCTAATGCAGAGGAGGCTTTCGGGCTGCCATACCACACCTCCCAGCACAGAGAAGGAGGCTTCTGGACCACCATAGAACTACTCCCAGTGCAGACCAGGAGGCTTCTGGGCCACCATACCATTGCTCCCAGCACAGAGCAGGAGGCTTCCAGTCCAGTATAACACCCCTCCCAGCACAGAGGAGGTGAGCCAAGTGGGCTACAGCAACAGCGCCCCCCACCCCTGGCCAAATGAGAAGAAACATAAACAAGCCTCAACATCAGACTTCAAGATCACCTAAAGCAACCCCAAAGGGAAACGAGAAAGAACACTCTGATATTCAACCACCTGGACTCTCTTAACTGGCAACAGAAGAGGATCTAGAAAAAATGAACTGAGAAATAATTTCTCAGATAACACCAGAGATTGTGCCCATAGTGCAAGACATGATTAATAAATCTAGAGAGGACACAGTTTAAAAAAAAAATAGAGGAGCTGAGGAACATGATGGAATCCCAAAAGAGGAAACAAATGGAATCCATAAGACAGATGCAAATAGATTTCCAGGAGATTAAAAACTCCATTAATGTTTCACAGCAGAAAGAGCCAATGTGAGGACAGAATTTAAAATACAGAAGATAAGATTGTAATTAGTGACCGGGAAAACAAAAATTTCTTTAAAATGTTAAGGGACCAAGAGAAATCAGTCCAGCAGCTGCTAGACCATGCAAAGAAGAATAACATAAGACTGATAGTAGTCAATGAAGAAACAGGACAGAGTGCAGATGACATAAAAAAAAAACTGTTCACAGTAATGGCAGAAAACTTCCCAAGCAGGGGAAAAGAACTTGACATACAGATAAGTAAAGCATATAGGACTCCAACTAGCCTTGATCAAAAACATCTACACATATGCATATAATTGTAAAGATTCCAGAAACCCAACAGAAGAACAAACTTCTAGGGCTGGGGATTTAGCTCAGTGGTTTTGCCTCCTGCTGCACAAGTGCAAGGACCTGAGTTCGATTCCCAGTACCAAAAAAAACCCAAAAAAATACAAAGTTCTACAAGCAGTTAGAGAAAAGAAACAAATCACATACAAAGGAAGGCCCATAAGAATCACAGCAGACTTCTCAAGGCAAACCCTCAAGGCAAGAAGAGCTAAGAGTGACGTACTCCAAGCCCTAAAGGAAAACAGCCTCCAACCCAGATTGATGTACCCTGAAAAACTATCGTTCAAAATTCATGGAGAAATAAGATACTTTCATGACAAAGAACATCTTGGGAACTTCATGAATACCAAACCAGCACTCCAAAAAATTTTAGACAGTATCCTAGGAAAAGACAAGGAAGATCATCACCAGGAAGCCCAACAGAATGAATCCATCAGGCACAACAAGAAATTTAAAGCAAAGGGGAAGAATCCAACAAAGAGAAAAAGTCATGACAATGGTAATTCAATACATACCAGTTATAACCATCAATGTTAATGGTCTCAATTCACCAATCAAAAGAAATAAACTGGCAGAATGGGTCAAGAAGCAAGATCCAACAATATGCTGCATACAGGAAACACACTTAAGTCAAAAATAAATTCATAAACTGAAACTTAAAGGGTGGAAAACAATACTCCATGTGCCAGGAATGCCCCCCCCCAAAAAAAGCAGGAGTAGCTATCCTCTTTGCAGATCAAGTGGATTTCAAACCAACACTAATTAAGAGAGACAAAGAAGGACATTACATCCTTAAAGGGAACAATCCAAAGGAAGAGATCACAATCATAAATACATATGCACAAAATGCTAATGTGCCCATCTATATAAAACAAATAATAATGGACATGAAAAGTCATATATGCACTAATACAATAGTAGTGGGGGACCTCAATACCCCACTGTCACAAAGAGATAGATAAACTGGACACAAAATAAGCAATGAAATACTACAACTCAATCAAACTCTGGAACAAATGAACTTGACAGATGTTTACAGAGTATTCCCATCCCACACATTCTTTTTAGCTGCACATGGGTCGTTCTCCAAAATAGGCCACGTACTTGCTCATAAAACATGTTTAACTAAGTGCAAAGGAACTGATGTTATCCCCTGTATATTATCAGACCATAGTGCAATGAAATTGGAGATCAATTGCAAAAGAAACCACAAGAATTTCATAAACACATGGAAATTGAACAACACGCTTCTGAATAACCAATGGGTCACAGAGGAAATTAAAGAAGACATCAGACAGTTCCTTCAATTAAATGACAGTGACAATCAACATGTTGGAATCTATGGGAAACAATGAAAGCAGTCTTACGAGGGAAATTCACAGCAGTGAATGCTCATATTAGGAAAACAGAGTGAGTCCAATTAAACATGATGCTGAACCTCAAGCTTCTAGAAAAAGAAGAGCAAGACAACCCCAAAGATCATACAAGGGAGGAAATTATAAAAATCAGAGCAGAAATGAATTCAATCGAGACTAAGAGACTGATACAAAAAAATCAATGAACCCAAGAGTTGGTTCTTTGAAAGTGATATGGAAAAGTTTTAGATAACTTAATAGATTGAATATTAAGGTAGTTGTAGAAGCAAAATAAGTAATGTGTTCTTTTAAGATTTGCTTTTCCCATAACTCCTTCTTTAAGGTGATGGTTATCTGACTCTAACCCATAACTTCATTAACCTAACAAAGTTACCATGCCAGGGTGAATTTACAATGTATATGTGCCTATCTTGTGTCTGTGATTTGTAAATAGGAACTGGAATTGTATGTACACATCAAAGACAACAAGGGATGAGATAATGGCTAAAAAGGATATAAAAAGGGAAACGCTGAACAAAGGGGACACAGATAGTAACCAGACATGTTTCTGGTGTTCCTGCCCACTCGTGAGAAGAAATTTTATTATTTCATCCAAATTCTGTGTCTCTGTGTATTGCTTTCCGAGATTTCAAGAATAAACAAAATGGACAAACTCATAGCCAACCTTATCAGAAAAAGGAAAGAAAAGGCCCAACTCCATGCAATTAGGAATGAAAAGGGTGAAATTACAATTGACCCAGCAGAAATCCAGAGGATCATAAATACCTACTTTGAGAACCGATATGCTAACAAAATGGAAAACACAGAAGAAATGGACTGATTCCCAGATACCTATGAATTACTAAAGTTGAATGAAGAAGATCTAAAAATTCTAAACAACCCAATATCAATCAATGAAATTGAAAACATAATTAAAAACTAACCAACTAAGAAAAGCCCTGGGTCTGATGGCTTCACTGCTGAATTCTAGGAGACATTTAGAGAGGAACTGCTGCCACTACTGTTTAAACTCTTCAGTGAAATTGAAAGGGAAGCAATACTCCCAAATTCATTCCTGGAAGCAAGCATCACCTTGATCCCCAAAGCAGAGAAAGACCCAACCGAAAAAGAGAACTATAGGCCAATCTCACTAATGAACATAGATGCAAAAATCCTTAATAAGATACTGGCATATAGAATGCAGAAGATCATACACCCTGACCAAGTGGGATTCATCCCAGGGATGCAGGGATGGTTCAACACATGCAACTCAATCAATGTAATACACCGTATCAATAGAGCCAAGGATAAAAACTATATGATTATCTCCATAGATGCAGAAAAAACATTTGACCATACCCAAAATGCATTTACCATAAAAACTCTACAAAAAAATTGGAATACATGGTCTCTACTTTTGATAGAAGCCATCTATGAAAAACCAACAGCCAATATCATACTAAATGGTCAAAAACCGAATCCTTCACACTCAAATCAGAAACAAGACAAGGATGTCCACTAACACCACTCTTGTTTAATATAGTTTTGGAAACATTAGCTACAGCAATTAGACAAGAGAAAGAAATAAAAGGAATAAAGATAGGAAATGAAGAAGTCAAATTGTCATTATTTGCAGATGACATGATACTCTATATAGAATACCCCAAGAATTCCAGCAAAAGTCTTCTAGATTTAATAACCAAATTCAGTCAAGTAGCTGGAAACAAGATCAACACACAAAAATCAATAGCTTTCCTCTCCAAGAACAACAGACTCACTGAGAGAGAAATAGGGCAAACAATTCCTTTCACAATAGCATCCAAAAAACTGAAATACCTAGGAATCAACCTATCAAAAGAAATCAAAGTCCTCTTCTCTGAAAACTGTAGCACTCTGAAAAGAGAGATATAAGAGGATATCATAAAATGGAAAGACATCCCCTGCTCCTGGGAAGGAAGGATCAACATAGTGAAAATGGCTATACTTCCAAAATTGCTATATAGATTCAATGCAATCCCAATTGAAATCCCAGCAGCACACTTCAAGGACCTTGAGAAAACAATCCAAACATTCATTTGGAACAAGAGACCCAGAATAGCAAAAGTAATTTTACGTAACAGAAACATGGCAGGGGGTTACAACCCCCAACCTGAAACTATACTACAAAGCTACTGTAATAAAAACAGCATGGTACAGGCAAAGAAACAGACCTGAGAATCAGTGGAACAGATTAAAGATAAAGAAACAACTCCAGACACACTCAGCCACCTCATCTTTGACACAGGACCAAACACCCTCATTGGAGGAAAGATAGTGTCATTAATAAATGCTGCTGGAAAAATTGGGTTTCAACTTGCCAAAGATTAAAACTAGACATATATCTCTCACCATGCACTAAACTAAAATCGAAATGGATTAAGGATCTAAATATTAAAATAGAAAAGCTGAATCACCTGGAACAGAGGTTAGGTAAAACTCTTGAAGACATTGGTGTAGGAAAAGATTTTATGAACAAAACCTCAGCTGCCCGTGAACTAACACAAACAAGCAACAAGTGAGATCTCTTCTTTTTAAAAAGCTTCTGCACAGTAAGAGATACCACCAGCAGTGTGAAGAGACAACCCACAATGTGGGAAAAAATTTTCACCGGCTGTTCCTCAGACAAAGGTCTACTATCTAGAATCTATAAAGAACTTTAAAAAATCAGACCTCCCAAATTTAAAAACCCAATCTGAAACTGGACATCTGAAATGAACAGACATTTCTCAGACAAAGAAGTAGAAATAGCAAATAAACATATGAAAAATTGTTCAACATCACTGGTCATTTGAGAGAATCAAATGAAAACAATGCTGAGATTCCACCTCACTCCAGAAGGAATGGCTGCTATCATGAAATCAACCAATAACAAATGCTAGCGGGGCTGTGGGGAAAGAGGAACCCTGCTCCACTGCTGGTGGGAGTGTAGACTGGTGCAACCACTGTGGAAATCAGTATGGAGATACCTCAAAGTACTAGGACTGGAAGTCCCATTTGACCCCACTATTCCACTGCTGGGGATCTTCCCCAAAGAATTAAAAGAATCATACCACAGTGATATATGTCCACCCATGTTCATGGCAGCACAGTTTGTAATAGCTAAAACTTGGAAACAGCCCAAATGCCCATCACCTGGAGACTGGATAAAGAAAATGTGGTTTTTTTATAAAATGGAGTACCACTCAGCCATCAAAAATGAGAAATTAGAGACACTTATTGCTAAATGGATGCACATTGAGGCCTTACTCTTAAATGAAATAAATAGGATACACATGTGTAAATACCGAATAGTTTCTCTAGTTCTCTAGAAACTGAAAGTGTAAACAAGGACTAAAAGGTATAATAGATAATGTGAAATGGGAAGAAAGGGACAAAGGGGAAGGGGTAGCGGGAGGGTCAGGGGAGAGGAAAGGAGGGAATGGAATTAATATGAGAAAATAAAAAAATGGAAACAAAGTCTTTGTTAATAGGGAGGGATGGAGAGGATGAAGGGAGGGCAGGGGAACGGGAAAAAATAAGAAACAAGAGAGATTATGTAAAGGTGCAAATTTCCAATGATGAATGTCATTATATTATATACCTAAAATGTACCAATAAAATTAATTTTTTAAAAAATACCATATTGTTTTTTGAAGGACTTTTAGTCTGCTTCCATGATTTAGCTATTATGAATTATGCTATTATAAACATGAGTATGCATGCATCACTTTAATATGATGTCATTAACTCTTTCAGAAAGATGCCTAGTAGGGGAATAGATGAGTCAAGTGGAATTTCTATTTTTGGTTTTCTAAGAAATTTCCACACTGATTTATGTAGTGGTTATACTCGTTTATATTCCCACCAACAATCCAGGAGGCTTCCTTTTTTACAAATGTTTTTCACTTGCCAGCTTTTGGTATTATTTGATTTCTTGGTGATGACCCTTTCTTTCTGGAGTAAGATGAAATTCAGTGTTATTTCAATTTGCAGTTCTCTAATGGCCCGTAATGTTGAACAGTTTTTCATGTATTTATGGGCCTTTTGTATTTCTTCTTTCTAGAAGTGTCTATGCACTTCACTTACCTATTTTAACTGGGTTTTTTTGGAGGGGGATCTAATTTTTTTTAGTTCTTTATATATTCTAGATATGAATTATCCATCCGAGGTATACCTGGCAAAATTTTTTCCCATTTTGTAGGTTATCTCTTCACTCTGTTGGTTGTTTCCTTTGCTACACAGAAGGTTTTTAATTTAAAACAATTCCATTTTGTTGACTTTTGATGTTATTTCTTGTGCAATTCAAGACTTTCATGACTTGAAGAGTTTTATCTATTTTACCTCCCTGCAGGTTAAATGTTTATATTTCAATATTTAGATTTTTGACCCATTTTTATTTTAGTTTAGTACATGATGACAGATACGGGTCTAGCTTCAATCTTCTGCATGTGGATAACCAGTTTTCCCAGCACCATTGTGATGGTTGACTGATTATGTCAACTTGAGTAACAGATTTGCAACTACATTGCCTCAACAATTCCACACCCACCCTAGGACAGCTTACCACCTGGATGGTATAAAGGGGAAATGAAGAGGGACAGATCTGCCTCTGTTTCTTCAGAAGAGCTCCAGTCTTCACCTTCAACTTGGTCATTCTGGCTTCCAGCCCAGACTCCTCTTCAGCCTTCCAATGAGGCTGATGGATCTGCTCCTGATACAGACACACACAGGACACTGTAGTGAGCTCCAGACTTTCAACTGAATCCTTCGGTCTCCAGTGTGCAGACAGACCCTCTGCACACTTCTACATATGACTCTGTGAGTGGCTGTTATAAGCCAATCTTGTAAATTCTAATATATTTGTATATCTTATCTTGTATCTGTTTCTCTAGTAAACACTGACTGATACAACCATTTACTAAAGAGGATATCTTTCCTCGAGTATACTTTTTTTGCTCCTTTGTCAAAGATCAAATAGTTAAATGTGCCTAGGGTTGATTCTGCTTCCTCTATTCTGTTCCATTGATTTACATGCCTGTTTTTGTGCCAGTACCATGCTGTTTTTCTCACTTTATAATATAACTTCAATTCTGGGATTCTGATGCCTCCTGCCTTGCTTTTGCTATTCTGGGTCTCTTCTGGTTCCATGTAAACTTTAGGATTGTTTTCTTCTACTTTGTGAGAAATATGGTTGGTATTTTGACAACGATTGCATTAAATCTGCATATCAGTTTGAGGAATATGGCCATTTTGACAATATTGTTTCTGCCTATCCAGGACCAAGGAATATCTTTCCATTTTCTGATATCCTCTTTGATCTCCTTTTTTCAGAGTACAATAATTTTCACTGTAGAGGTCTTTGGGTTTCTTGATTAGGTTAATTCCTAAGTATTTAATTTTTCTTGATGCTATTGTGAATGTCATTGTTGTTCTAATTTATTTCTCAGTGAGTTCATTATTGGTGTACAGGAACACTATTGATTTTTTGTGTTGATTTTGTATCCTACTGCAATGCTGAATTTGGTTATTAATTCTAGAAGTCCTGTGATGGAATTTATGGGTCTTCTGTAAAAAGGGTCATGTCATCTGAAAACTTAAACCTAGTTACAGAGGAAAATCATAAAGATCAGAAAAGAAAGTAACAAAATTGAGATTTTAAAAAACAATACAAAGAATCAATAAATTGAAGAGTTTATTCTTTGAATGAATAAACAAAAATAGATAAACCTTTAGCCAAGCTTGCCCAAAGTAGAAAAGACTCACATCAATGCAATTAGAAATGAAAAAGGCAAAATCAAAATGGACACTACCAAAATTCAGATCATTAGTAACTATTATGAAAAATAATACTCCAGCAAATTTCATCCCAGGGATGCAAGGGTGGTCAACATATGCAAATAATAGATGTAATGCACCACATAAACAGAAGAAAGGACAATATCACACATTCATATTAATAGATGCAGAGAAAGCTTTGACAAAATCCAACATCCCTTCAGGATAAAAACTTCAAAGATGATAGGTATAGAAGGACCTTATCTCAATCTGATAAAAGCCATTTATGACAAACCAATGGCCAACATCATATTAAATGGGAAGACGCTGAAAGCTTTCCCTCTAAAATCAGGAACAAGACAAAGATATCCTCTATTATTACTCCTCTTTGATGTAATACTCAAAACATTAGCCAAGCAATCGGGCAAGAAAAAGAGATAAAAGGGTTATAAATAGGAAAGGAAGAAATCAAATTATCATTATTTGTAGATGACACGATCTTTTACATAGCAGGCTCATTTTCAGAAAAAGCTCTCTCTCTGTTACTCTCTCTCTCATGCTTTCTCACTCTCTCCTTCCCACTTTTGCCATGTTTTTGTTGCCCTCCCCGAGTCTCTCTGGTCCCTAGGACAGAGTCCACCCAGCAATAATCCCTGATCTGCAGTTGTCACACCCTGCACAGTGTAGGGTCCAAAGCTGGGGAGAGTGGTGGGAGATGAAGAAAACTGAAAAAATAGCAAGAAAGAAAGATACATACCAAGATTATACTTGAAAGCTGGGACCAGGTGGAACCATAGCATGATGAGCTAATGGCCGCCTGGAGTCCAGCATGCTCTTTTTTCATAGTGTAAGACAAACAGGAAGAGAAAGTCGGGTAACTCATGCTATGTGGGCTACCTGGTCTAGGCTGAACGTAGCGTGATTGTCTCATGATTGGGGCATGCACAGAAAGGGAACAAGGAAGAAGGACACATAATGTAACTATCTCCTGGGGCTGTGCCATCCAGGATCTACAATCTTAGTCAAATCTTAGACTGTGTCTGTTTGACTTATCTAGTCTATGGAGGAGAAAGGGAGTCAGGTGAAGTGCCATCTTTAGGCTTGGCCCATGGCATACAGTGACACTGAATCATAAGTCTGGTCACTGTCCCAGTATATGGTCATGTCGAGAGTTTGGCTTCAAGAATATATTTGCTTCCATCAACTTCCCTAGGCCTGTGACTTACCCTGAGGAGCTGGTGGAACAATCTTTCTTTGTCTTGCCTCTAAAGTGAGGATAATAATTGAATGAGTCTCATAGGGTTATGAGACTTAGCTAGGTTAATCCCAGGCAAGAAGCTTAGAATAGCACATGACACATGCCAAATGCTCAATGTGTTTTAGCTCTACTTCCAATAATCCATCCCTTTTCCCAAGCAGGAAACTCTCGCCCCTGTCTTGGGAGGAAGCACTTTATAGCCCTTTACTCCACAAGATGTGAACTCCTGGCTGCCAGGAACCTGCTCCTGTCCTGGAAGCCAGTGGGCCAGCAGCAAGGGCCCTGGGGTTGTTTTGTGTATGCTTCTACACTATTTCTAGCCACAGAGGTTGTGTTTTATGTTTGAGGTTGGCCATGCATTTTCCATTGACTCTTTTCTATTTTTATCTGTCCTTGGAGAAGGTGGAGGGATGGGGCTGTGTTTCACAATGGGCCATAGATTTGCATACCACCCTGACTCTTTATCAAGCTCTGCTGCTAGTCCCACTAAGCTGTATGTACCACCCAGCATCACATCACTCCCTGCAATGACTTGAGAGCAGATCACCCAGAGGAGGTGAATCAAGGTTTTTCTCTCTGATTAAGGGGCTTTTTTAAAATTGACAGGTTTGGATCTGGTAGATGATAACTGATCCAACACAAGCTCAGCTAATGATTCACATTTCACCCTGAAGAAAAGGTTGTTTCTGACTCCATTCCCTGCCTTCTCTGCCTTCCTGCACCACTTCTGTCAGAGTCCTATCCAAGCCACTTCAAGGAAGCTAAAGTCACTATGGCTCACCCAAGCCTAGCTGACAATTGGCTAGCTCTCTTTCTAAAAATAACACCCTCCAGTCCTCCTCAAAAGTCACTATCATTTAGTAGGAACCCAAATTTTTCCTTAAATTCCAAATATAAATGGCTCACTACTCAGCTATTAGAATGGCTAAAATAAAAAAGACCATGCCAAGTGTTGTTAGGATGTAAAGCAAATGCAACTTGTACACAGCTCTGATGGGAATGTGAAATCTTAAATTTACACCTACCATATGACCCAGCCATTTCACTCCCAGATATTTACACAAGAGAAATGAAAATAAGCAGGACAGCTGTATGCAAATATTGACAATAGCTGAACTTGAATGGTTAAAAAGTGCAAAGATCCTAAGTGCCCATCAGCAAGTGAATGTCCAGATGAATTGTGATATGATTATACAATGGACTACTACTCAGCAATAAAAAATACACTATTGATACATCAACAACATGGATGAATTTCAAAATAGATATACAGAGTGAAAGAAGCTAGACCCTCCCCTCCAAAGGATTATATTGTATATTTCCCATTTTTATGAAACTCAGGAGAAGGCCAACCTATCTATAGTGACAAAAAGCTGAAAGTTTATTGCCTGGGAGACAATATGGCAGTAAGGAGGGACAAGTGGGTGGTATTATGAAGGAACATGATGAAATTTGGGGAGTGGGGATAATCATGGATATAATAATCTTGATTGTGATGATAGTTTTACAGATGTATAGATGTATTAATTAGGATCCAGCAGAGAACCAGATTTAATATAAAATATGTTTAGAGTCTGGTGTGAGTCTATGTCAGAAAGCCAAAGGATCTGGGTTGGAAGGCTGAAGAGTTTATTCTTTTATTCACTGGAAGCCTGAGGGAATTGGAAATAAATGTCCAAAGGCAATGGCAAAGCCTGGGGCTCCTCCAAAGAAAAACAGGGAACACTTTCTTTTTCTTTCCCTTTTTATTCCATCCAAGCCACAAGCCAATTGTTTGGTGCCACCCACATCCAGGATGTCTTCCCTCCTTAGTTTTTACCCTACATGTCAATCATATACAAACACATGCAGAACATGCTGCATGGCTCTTACTCAAGTCACATTGACATATCACAATTAATGATCACAATACATATGTCATAATTTATCAAATTGTACAACATAAATAAATTCAGCTTATTGTACCTCAATTTTTAAAAAAACCTAAATGGCCCACCAGGGAGGAATTGGCCTGATCTTAACCAGGAAGTCCTTGAACTGAAGTCATCTCACACATACCACCTCATGCACCATTACCACCAACCACCAGGTGACACCAATCCCAATTACGCACTTTAAGTTCCATGCTGACTGCCCTTAGGTCACCCATCTATAAAATAAATACAGATTTACAAGAATAAATTTACACAAATTATTTTGATTTTTGTAGTTTCTGTTAACACCTAACCCAAAGACTTTGCATAAAAGAATCTGTCTCTGTGTTATCTGCCTGCACTTATTGACCACAACAGGTAAAAGGCAGGGCTGATTCCTGGGAGTAGAGATGCACACGTGAGGAAGACCAAGTGAAAATAAATATAGCACATTCCTGTCACAAAGGTCACACGCCATAATGGCTGGGAACTTAGGCTCGGCATTGTGAAAGCTAAATAAATAGCTTGGTCGCAACAAGAAAGACAGCATGTTAACTGAATTTTTCACTGTCCAAATAATTAGTCTGCATCCAATGGACACACAGATGTTAAAACCAAATCCTAAATTAGTGTAGTGTTCTCCAGGAGAACAAGCAGAGCCATAGTAACATCCCATACAAAGGAGCCTATCACCAGTTGGGTTCAGGGGGTGGATAAGGAACTCCACAGGGAGACACGGTGAAGGACTCAGTAGGTCTGATATAGGTGGGAAAATGAAGCAGGAAATAAGCCTGAAAGGAGAGGGGCATGATCAGATACTGTTTTAGAAAAATAAATGTAGAAGATGGATTGAATCTGGATGAGACTGAGTTCCAGCTGATGATTAAGAGGCTTTTGCAATCACTTAAGATATGGCTGATAAAGCAGTGACCCTCAGAGAGGAAAAATAATCATGTAGAAATAAAAACCAACAAAATGTGATTAGATTTTTCTACATTCCCTTTAAGGGACAAATGAAAGTAGAATTCATCTGACATTTTAGTTAAAAACAGTATCAAACTTTATTCATTAACTACAGAGATATTTAAAAATACTTAAAATATCCTCAGGGAACAAGGAAGAAGAGAAAGAGGATAAGGGATAGACAGATAAAACAGAATTAAGTCACTATAAGATCACAAAGAGGGAAAGTCGGGTTAAAGAAATTTGGAATTATTCCTCGGAATAACAAAGGAAGAAGAGATTGAAGGCTTTAAGTAGAGAAATTACCTGAGTTGAATGTTGTTTACATCATTTTGTTGCTTATGCAGAAGATAAATTCAAAAGAACAAGTCTACATGGAGGTACAGCACCAGGCTCTCACTATAGGGCAGATGAGAGATGAGGACTTGAGCCAAAACACTGAGATTAGGAATGAAAAGAAGGATATAGTTTGAAAAACTGTTTAGAAGATGTCTTGATAGAACTTTATGAGATAATTGAATTAAAAATATGCTTATCATGTCAGTCACAGTTTCTGTTGTTCTGGCATCCTCTATAAAAGATAAAGGTCCAGTCCATGCCATTCATGGAGCAAAAGAGAACACATTTCACATTACATTGGCCTGATGCTGCTATTCCAGCTGCTGCTGGTGGGGTGGGCACCTATATGAGGGAGGCTTTGAAATAGGTTGATGGGTGCCTTCCAATATGGCCTACTTCCTAGGAACCTAAAACAATGATTGCAGGGGAACAAAGGTTATAAAAAGGAAAAGCAGAGGTCCACATGACATCAAGGTGAGGCCACAAGAAAGAAGAAGTAGGGCTAGAACCATGAGAAGTGACAGCAAGCCAGAGGTATGAGGATAATCTATGGTTTAGAGACAAGATATGGGGTAGAGGAAAAGAACAAGAAAGTTAAATATCATAGATGAATAGAGTAGAAACAATGGAGTCACATTAGTGGCCAGGAATTTCCACAAACTGAAGTCTTGAGGTTTCTAGAGCTGCTCTGGGTCCAGTTTTGCTTCTTATGAGGCCTAACTCATTGCCATTAGATACTGGCCTTTCCTTCTGCCTAAGTATCAATTACATAAGTAAGTGGAACATGTCTCTGTTCCTCAGCAACTTAAAAATGTAACTAGTAAGAGGTGAGAAGAGCATTCAAGCATGTCCCAGGTTTTAGCTCGGTTGAGCAGGTAAATGCTAGCGTCATTAACTGAACCCGTAAATCTTAGAACAGCAGTGAAGTGAGACAGAATTGAGGATTCTTGGACATCTTTAATCTGGGATAATGACAGGCCTTTCAGGTAGAGGCATCCAGCAGAGTTTGTTTCAGAGGCGAAATGTGGGGGAAAGTTCTAGGCTATAGACAGAGATTTTATTCCAATCAGCATAGGGAATTAGTAACTAATATAGTGATTGAGGATGAGATCAACCACAGCAAGTGCACACAGTGAGAAAGGCAGACGCTGAGGTTGAAACCTGGAAAGTACTAATATTCCAACGTTAGATGGAGAAAAGCAGAGTCCCAAGTGAGCCACAGCAGGATTGGCCAAGGGTATCCTGGGAAAGCATAGCACACAGAGAACAAAAGAAGAGCTTCATAGGGGCGCAATTGGAAGTGTCAAATGCAACAGAGTAGTAAAAAAGACAAAAATTGAAGGATCTATAAATTAGAAAAATACAGCAAAACAACCTTTAATGAAAAGGAACTAATATGCACACCCATGTTTATAGAGGAACAATTTGTAATAGTTAAATTTGGAAACAGCCCAAGTGCCCATCAACTGGAGACTGGATAAAGAAGATGTGGTCTTTTTATAAAATGGAGTACTACTCAGCCATAAAGAATGAGAAATTAAAGATATTTATAGCTAAGTGGATGCACATTGAGGCCTGACTCTTAAGTGAAATAAATAGGACACACATGTGTAAATGCCAAATAGCTTCTCTGGTGTGAGAAACTGAAAGTGTAAATAAGGATTAAAATGAATAATTGATAATGTGAAATAGGAAGAAAAGGGGCAAAGAGGTAGGGGAAGTTGGCAGGGTACTGGAAAGGAAAGAAGGGAAAGGAAAAATTATGAGATAAGAAATAAATAGAAACAAAGCCTTTGCAAATAGGGAGGAGTGGAGGAGTTGAAGGGAGGGCAGGGGAATGCGGAAAAAATAAGAACCAAGATATACCATGTAAAGGTACAAGATTCTAATGATGAACGTAAATGTATTGTATACCTAAAATGTACCAATAAAAGAATTTAAGAGAAAAAAAAGAACTAAAAATTGCACCAAGATGCAACAAATTTAAGACTTCCTCTCAAAATGTCCCAGAAAGGGCTTATGACCAAAATAGCGGTACCACTATCTTGAGAGACTTCCTCCTCTATAAACTCTAAACTTAGGAGGGAAGTGTATGTGTGTTGTGTGTGTGTGTGTGTGTGTGTTTGTATTTCAAATACAATATTAAAAATATCTATGAAAACAAAAAAGAAACTAGAGTCAAAAAGCCAACTGGGCAATAGGACCGGAAATGAGAAGTGGCTTCTGGGATTTTAATCCTGCAGAAAATCAGGAAGCAAACATGACTAAAAGGAGCCAAACATGGCAAAGGAGTGGAGCCTGTCTTCTACAAAAACTAAGAACCTAGTCTGAGTTCTGCATCTAAAAATGGAAACTTGAATTGTGATCAGAATGGTACTTTTTTCATGTGGAGTGGGTAAGAAGGGGAGAAAGCTTGAAAATTAAAAATATAGAAACAGATATGACAACTCTCAGTTAAACATGGCCATTAGAATGTGTAAATTTATCTCTTCACCTTCCCAAAATTCCACTAAAGTAAGAACAGAGAATTAAAAATGCTATAAACTTTCAAGGACAAAGAGAACAGAAGATGAGAAATAGCATCAAATGATGAATGATGAGAAGAGAAAACATTAACAGACCCGAGAAAGCTGAATACTAAGTACATGCAGAGGAAGATGTCAATGTCAAACTTGGATGCAGAACATTGGAAATCTCCATGTTCTGTAGTGCCAGGAGCTACAGAAGGTAGGATGGGGCTTAAGGGTGAAAAAAATGGCTTGAATGAAAGTGAACAAACTAGATCCCCTGGTACTCTCCTACCTCTTATAGAGCCAAGCAACAGCCCTTTCCCAATCCAGTATGAGACAGACGGTTCATTCTGTGGTGAAACAAAACCACAGAGACTCCATATTCAGGGAAACTAGACCAACAGAAGAGTGGAGGACAGATTCATAATTAAATCAGGATTTGATGAAGGTGAGACTCCCAGCTTCCTTTTATTGATAAACACCAAGTTATAATGCTAGGTGAACAGATTCCAGACAGGAAATTGGTAGAGTGTTCTCTGGGAAAACAGAACGTCCCAAGAGAACAGATACTGACATTTCAAAATAAAGTATGAGGACTCTTGCTTGACCACCCACTGAAGCATTAAACATCACCCATAGTGGAGATCTCTAGGGTGTCTGGCTTACAAATAGGAAGAGACAACCAAGCATCTCCAGACCTTTCAAGAAATCTATTGGAATGAAAAAAGGAGACCTAATCAGAAGGAAAAATGGAGACAAGAGGAGAATTTTTTTAAAAAACTAATATTCCCAGAGAAATATAGGAAGATTATATTCAAGATACGAGAACAGGCAATGATAGGTTGCTATAAAAAGGTACATTCAGAGAATAATAAAAAGGTCTTGAAAATTTTAAAATACACATATATTGTAACTGAATAGAAGAAAATCAAAAGAGCAGTTGAAAGGCAAAGTTGAGGAAATGTCACAGAAAACAGAGCAAAAAAACTAAGAAATAAAAACCAGGAGACATGAGATAAGATTAGCCCAGGAGGCTCTGGAAATATCAAAGAAAAAGAAAACAAGGAAAAAAATACTTTTATTATTATTTTTAAATTCCCTCAAATAAAAGCTAAACTTTTCCAGAATAAAAAGTTGCAGCCAGCGGCCAGGGATTTAGCTCAGTAGTTTCGCCACCTGCTGCACAAGTGCAAGGACCCAAGTTCGATCTCCGGTACCAAAAAAAAAAAAGGTGCAGCCTGTATCTAGCAAAGTATTTTTTATATACTATACCAATGCACATCAGTTTTTTGAACTTTTAGAACACCAATGGAAAGGAAAACTGTCAAAATCCTACATAGAGGAGTGATAAAATAGGTCACATATAACCTATCTAGAATTAGCTCCACTGGCAGCTAGAATGCAACAGAACACTATCTTCCCAAGTCAGAAGGAGAATTATTTCAGCCTAGAACCTATACTCAAACTATTAATCAAGCATGGAATAAAGATAATTGCAGAAAACATGGTTTCCAAAATCTTACTTCACATGTCCCCTTTCTCAGGAAGTGACTTGAGAAGCAATCTGTCAAACAGAAGCAAAACAAGAGAGGAATCCATAAGATTCAGTCCACAGAGTGACCTTCAGAGGAGGGAGGCAGAGGGACAGACCCACTGGGGGAAAAGAAGGGTTGGGGCAAAGGGGAGACAGGGCAGATAGATGTTCCATCCCGGGGGGGCGGGGGGTGCAGGTTTTTAGTGTTTACATAGAATCAGATCTATGCGATAGAGAACTAAATAAATAAAAATATAATTATACATATCTCAACATGAAATGTAATTAATTATATGTATCTCAACATGAATTATTTTCAAAACTCAAATTAGCTAAAAAGCCAGCCATACTATAGAGCAATAGATTACAGATAGGATATAATAACTTTTATATAAGTTTCAAAACACAGAAATACTATATAGCATTTGTTAATATATGTAAATTAAAAGTGTTTAAAATAGATTGGAAGGATATAAACTTGCATTTTATTTGCTTATGAGTAAGAAATAAGGAAAAGGGGAGCGAGGATCAAAGACAGAGAATCTATACTTGAGCTGACTATGTTCTGCACTTCAGTAATTAGGAGAGGCAGTATAGAGTGCTGATTATTAGCTCATGTTCTGCAGCTGCCTTACTATTTGTATGACCTTGAGAATACTACCTAACTACTGTATTACTTATCTCATTTATTCAACAATGTCACTCATTAGACTGAAATCATAGAATTATTGTGACAATTAAATGGGTCAATATACTCTATAACATTTAGGATAATGCCTGATACATACTATGTTAGCTTTCCCATTGCTGGGATAAAATATTCAACACTCACAGCTTAAAGGAAATACACTTTTGATTTTGTTTTGTTTGTTTTGTTTTGTATTGTTTTATGGCTCATCGTCTGAGAGATTTTGGTCCATGGTAGGCTGGCTACAAAGCAGAAACCTCATGGTGGAAGAGTACAGGGGAAAAAAGCTACTCACTTCATGATGGTTAGGAAGCAGAGCACAGACGAAGAGTACCAGAGTAGAAGGGGCCAGAGATGACATATAGTCCCCAAAGTCGCACTTCCATGACCTATGTACAGCCACCCAGAAAGTGTGCTTTACTAATCCCCTAGGTGGTTCTCAAGTTAATTAAGTTGACAATCAAGATTAACTGTCACACTCTTCTCTGAAAACTATGGCACTCTGAAAAAAGAGATTGAAGATGATATCAGAAAATGGACAGACATCCCCTGCTCCTGGCTAGGAAGGATTAATATAGTGAAAATGGCCATACTCCCAAAACTGCTATATAGATTTAATGCAATTCCAATTCAGATCCCAGCAGTATACTTCATGGACCTTGAGAAAACAATCCAAAAATTCATTTGGAACAAGAAGAGACCCAGAATAGCAAAAGCAATTCTCGGTAACAGAGACATGGCAGGGGGTATCACAATCCCCAACCTGCAACTATACTACAAAGCTACTGTGATAAAAACAGCATGGTACTAGCAAAGAAACAGATCTGAGGACCAGTGCAACAGATTAGAAGATGCAGAAACAACGCCAGACACACTCAGCCATCTCATCTTCAATAAAGGAGCCAAACACCCTCACTGGAGGAAAGATAGCCTCTTTAAGAAATGGTGCTGGAAAAATTGGGTTTCAACTTGCCAAAGATTAAAACTAGACCTGTATCTCTCACCATGCACTAAACTCAAATCAAAATGGATTAAAGATCTAAATATTAAAATAGAAACTCTGAACCAGTTGGAACAGAGGTTAGGTAGAACCCTTGAAGACATCGGTACAGGAAAAGATTTTATGAACAAAATCTCAGTTGCCCGTGACCTAGCACAAACAATCAACAAGTGGGATCTCTTATTAAAAGGTTTCTGCACGGCAAGAGAAACCACCCACAATGGTTGTTGAAAAGACAATCCACAATGTGGGGAAAAAATCTTCACCTGCTCTTCCTCAGACAAAGGTTTACTATTTCGAATCTATAAAGAACTTAAAAAGATCAGATCTCCCATATTTAAAGACCCAATACAAAAATGGGCATCTGAAATGAACAGACATTTCTCAAAGAAGTAGAAATAGCAAATAAATACATGAAAAAATGTTCAACATCACTGGTCATTCAAGAGATGCAAATGAAAACAACACTGAGATTCCACTTCACTCCAGAAAGAATGGCTACTATCATGAAATCAACCAATAACAAATGCTGGCGGGGCTGTGGGGAAAGAGGAACCCTGCTCCACTGCTGGTGGGAGTGTAGACTGGTGCAAGCACTGTGGAAATCAGTATAGAGATACCTCAAAGAGCTAGGACTGGAAGTCCCATTTGACCCCACTATTCCATTGCTGGGGATCTTCCCCAAAGAATTAAAAGAATCATACCACAGTGATATATGTGCACCCATGTTTATAGCGGCACAGTTCATAATAGCTAAAGCTTGGAAACTGCCCAATTGCCCATCAACTGGAAACTGGATAAAGAAAATGCGGTTGTTTTATAAAATGGAGTACTAATCAGCCATAAAAAATGAGAAAATAGAGACATTTATAGCTAAGTGGATGCACATTGAGGCGATACTCTCAAGTGCAATAAATAGGACACACGTGTAAATACCGAATAGTTTCTCTAGTGTGAGAAACTGAAAGTGTAAATAAGGATTAAAATGATTAAAACGAATAATTGATAATTGGAAATAGGAAGAAAAGGTTCAAAGGCAAAGGGGTGGTGGGAAGGGAAAGGGAAAGGAAAGAAGGAAAAGAAAAAATCATGAGAAAAGAAAAAAAATGGAAACGAAGTCTATGTAAATAGGGAAGGGTGGAGGGGGTGAAGGGCGCACAGGTAATGGGGAAAAAATAAGAACCAAGATACATCATGTACAGGTATAAGCACCCAATGATAAATGTAAATGTATTGTGTACCTAAAATGTATCAATAAAAGAATTTAAGGAGAAAAAAAGAGAGGAGGTTTTTGCTCATATTTTCAATTTACCTCTATTTTTACTAATTTTTTATTTTGCTCTAAATTTGACATATCATGCTACATAGTCTTATACAAAATAATTTGTCCAAACTATACTGTTGCCCTCACATTCAAGTTTCCTATTTTCCTCTCCTCTTTTGACCTCAGACTCCAATATTGGAATTGGCTCCAACATGTACAGGTTTATCACCTGCCTTTCATTAAAACCACTCAAGCACCAACTGTCTAAAAGGAAAATGCCATTCCAACTTCCCTTCAGAGATCCACCAAAAAACACATGGGCTTAAGGTACCTGGATTTTCAAAAAGGGTCTCAGGCAATAAGTAATAATGACAACAAAATATGAAATACAGGTAAATACCAGCTACACTTCACAGGGTTTATTGCAAACCCCCCCCTCAACTTTTTGTTCTTGTGATCATCCAAGTTATCTTTTAATTTTTATCAAGGTAGTTTTAGTTTTAAACTACAATTTCTTGTGGGTAAATAGGTATTCTTTATTTTTGTTCTATGTCAACTGAACTTGTCAAAACCTCATCAAAAATATTAGCAAATGCAACTTTAAAAATCAAGGATTATAACTGGCTTTGTAAACTTTTCACAAAAGTTCAAGTGGATCAATTCTATTAGGCCCTTAACAAGTATGCACTATTTACTAAGCTCTAAAAGACAAACTCAAATAAAAGATACTTGAAGTAGAATGAGTTTTGGTTTTAGCATCATATTCACCCAGTGTCAGTTTCAGTAACTGTCAAAATAAGTTTTAGCCATTTTGTCTTTCCAGGAAAAAACCCGATTCCTTACATTGTCCAGCAATTGCTGTGACTGTAGTTTGCATTTGTCATAACTGACCGACCTCAAGAGAGAAGGAATGTAATCACTTTCTTCAGGGTAATTCATGGGTAGGACTAATGAGGTGCACGTGGTGTGAAGCATTACTTTCTCAAATCCAGACAAGTTGACCAGTTACAAAAGTGCCTATTTGGACTGGGTGAGACTGAGTCCACTCCATATTTATTTGTTTATTCCAAATGTAAATTTTTGTTTTTCTTTTTTGGAGGTGGTATTGGGAATCAAACTCAAGGCTTTACAAATGCTAGGCAAACATCTACCACTGAGCTACACCTCAAAAGCTTTGAAATTTTATTTTCAGACAGGATCTCACTAAATTGCCCAGGCTGCCTCAGACTTTCAATCCTGCTTAAGCCTTCCAAATAGCTGAGATTACAGGCAAGAATCACTGCATGGGTTAGCTTTGTGTTTATTTTTTAAGAGAATATTCACATTTACTTTCCCTAGACACTTTTATTATTTAGGATAAACTACTGAAAAGCTAAAGTAGTACAACATCCCATTTCACATAGTTAAATCACTGAAGGTAAAGATTTGGTTATCTGTTTTGTGCACTTAAGAAAAGAAGACACAAGTGTGTGCTTCTTCCATAGGAGTCAACAGCCTCTCAGAGTGGAGGGAACCCAGCGATGTGAATTTACTTCAGGCTCCCTTTGGGCAGGTTCAGCCAGCTTCCCCTCATGGGGCTCAACTTCATGAGAAGTCCCTCCCCTAATCCAATAATGTCCCTTTTCCCACTTCTCTTTAAGAAGCTGAAGAACTTAGTTTCTTCACTATGTCCCAGCCAAGTCTTCCATCATCTGTCTACTTCACCTCAGCTAGGCTCAACTATGTCATGGTATAAATCTGTGACGGGCTTCAGAGACCTGTGGCCTTGAGCCAAGATTCTAATGTGACCCAGTTAAGAAAAAGAGGGTATAACTGTCCTAAAACCACCAATCCTAAAGATGAACTCTTAACCGTAATTGTCCAGGCTGTGGACAATTTCCTGTTACATTTCAGAACAGTCATCTTTTTCTAAGCCAAGGGATGGCCAAAGTTAGTTACTTAGCACTTTTAGTTGAACTGTCTTGGAACTATTTCAATTAGGTGTTTTTAACATTCAATTTAAAAGTCACCTTTCTGAAGTATTAATTTATTTCTGGGACTCTACTCTCTGAAAGTCATTTTAAAAACTCATTTGGCTTGCACTAAACAGTGAAAACCAAGGTCGTAACTATCAAAAAAAAGTTTTCTATAAAAACAAAGATTAACCCACACATGTTAAAGTCATAGCATAGCACTAAATCTTCACTTTGCTCTTTGAAGTCTTCTTCTCTGTCTTAAGTTTTCTACATCTCTCATGCAACAACCTTGACAAAATGTTCTCAGAGACCCCATTTTTTCCTTTGCTTCCCAGACACTCCTTTGAGAGTATAAACCTGGTGGTGGGAATTTGGTGCCAATCATACTTCTGGCACCAACTACAGATTGTTTGAGGACTCCAGATTAGCAGGAAGAAATCACACACATGGTGAGGTTAGATTAAGTTATCAATATATTTAACCAACAATACAGAATCTTATCAGAAGTGGCCACACAGCCAGAGCAAATGAGGCAGATCTCAGCATGGTTTTCTGTACCCTCCGGAGCCTTTAATGAGCAGGGACATTACACAGGCAAGTCAGGGTCTTGACAGATCTGAGAAGCTTATTTCTTGCATGCTCTCATGTACTGTGCTATATGGTAGAGAGAGTATGTGTCTATTATTAAGCCATTGTTTCACAGTGCTACAACTGCCTTCTACACTCCACTTTGCAAAGGTACCAGGACTCTGCAAAGTACATCTCTGCTTTACCAGCCAGCATCTGTTAATCTCTGCCAATATTGGGATCTGGAAGGATTCGGGAAGGTTAGAAGGAGAAAGATTACTTCTTCCTGTCCACTTCCATTTCCTTTCAGTGCCATGCCCATGGCGGTACCTCACTTGAAAACCTGTGGGTAATTATGGTAGAAGCTGGCTCCATCCTCCAGCTTTTCATGCTCCCAGAATAAGCCTCACTGAACCTCTCGAAGGTACCAGCACCATTCAGGTAAAGTCCCTTCCTCAGAAACCTGCACACTAGATTTACAAGGCTGAGGTCTCTCCTTTGAGTTCCTGAGGTATTGGAACCAGCCACACAGAGCCTCTCCTCCAAAGGTCTGAGCCCAAACAACATAGGATCCTCCTCAGAGATTCTGGGGTCTGATAACCCCAACTGCTCCCATCCCCAGAGTAGGGTCTAATTCACATAGTTACTTCCTGTGTTACCTTAGCACAATCTTGTTGCTTTTTCAGCCCTGAAATACCTATTTAATCAATTCCCTATATCCAATTTTCCCTGTAGAAATAACTAGCTTGACTTCTGGCTTACCAGCTGACCACTAACTGACATAAAAGTACATTCTTTTATTGCTCCTGAAGCCAATGTCAAGCATTGTACCATTCACCATTTCCCAAAGTGTATCTGGGAATCGGTGATGGAGGAAAAGAAAAATTATTTCCAGACATCCCAGACCAAGGATGCTAGACCTTGATCAGTTGGTAGGGAAATATGGTAATTGAGCACATATATAAGGAAATACCACTAGAAAATTCCTAGCTGCCAAAGAACTCCTGATATATTAGAAATCCTTCACAATCGTGGAAAATATCCAGCTTTCCACATCCCTTACGAGAACACTTTTTTTGCCATCTTGCCCTCTATGCACATGCATCTATTTTCTCCACCAGCCCCCATTTGCTGATTTCAGAATGAAAAAAATTTGTAAAGATTAGAGTTATAACCACCCAGCGGGTATGTGCCTTCTGACTGAAATGAAATGAAATGCAGCATTTCTTAAAAAGCCAATTATTTCCAACCTGTTCCATTAGAGTCAAACATGTTAAATGAGCATGTAACATATTGACTTTTGTGCCCTCTGGCATCTGGAGCCATAAATGTCCTGCTTATCATAATACTCATCACCATAGCTCTTGCAAATCAGGACCCTCCCCAGGAGAGCACTCATGCCCATTCATAAGTCAGGATAGCAAGGAGACAGGCTGCCTAATGTAAGGGGCACTGGTCTGTCCAGCCCTCACACTTCTGGCTGGACCAGCTGCATGACAGTGAAGAAGCCTCTCCACCTGCATCTCTGCATTTGAAGAGATGGCAGCTATCCCATGAAGCCAGTGCCGTTCTCTGTAAAGAGGAAATCAGCCTGCCATGGAATTGCCCAGGCACGGAGATGGCCAGAGAAGCCCTGATAAAGCCCTTAAGATTTGGAAAAACTTGAGATTTGGAGTTAGATTGACCTGAGTTTGAATCTTGGCTATCTAATTTACTCATTCAGTACAACCCATTGGACAAGTTATTTAACCACTCTGAGCCTGTTTCCTTCCATGGGAAAAAAAATAGAGTTGATAAGGCCTACTTTACAGGTTTGCTGTGATGATTAAATAATGCAATGTATATAGAGCTGCTTATACTGTATCCAGCACATTGTAAGCACTTGAGAAATAATAGCTATTATGTTTTGTTTTTTATAAATGTTAACCACCTAGTAGATGTTATATTACTATAGCCCTGTGCTTTCAGTGCATCACTTCAACAGCTCTGCTGTGGGTATAATGAAAGCCAAAAGGCAGAAAAGTAAATTTCACAAACTCTTCAAAATGATCATTTCCTAAGTCCCCTCTGGAAGACATATATCCTTACATCCACTCTGTCCCCTAAAACTCCCTACCATTCTCTTCTACCATTCCCCACTCCCTGAGTAGCTCCTAGAAACAAGTGGAAATGAACTCCCTGAGTTCCTGCTCTCATACCCTCTATTCCTGACAAGTTTCCTCTACTTCCTGCTGTCTGCTGGAGGAATCCCAATGGGTCTGCTCCTGATGATCATCTAAAGGCAGAGGTGCTATTTTCTCAGATCCAGCAGGGAAAGCCATGGGCATCCCACAGAGATGTGTGCAAGACTCTCAGCTCACACCCTGAACTTTTACACAGGTGTGGCATTTGGGATTCACCAGGAAAGCTGCATAATTACCTAGAATGAGTGCCATCTGATTGTTCCTTTCTCTGCAAGTGCAATCTCTCCTAATAACATCATCCAACTGAATGCCTCCTAATTCTGTCGCAATGCATTTTAATTATCGCTTCTTCTCATGTTGGTGAGCTGTTGCTGGAGTTTTTGATTTGTGATGGAAAATAGGGAAGCCATAAAGTATTTTGGTGACAGCTCCCTGATTAGGCAGCATTGCAGCAAAACAAGTTGTCACAATAAAACTGATTAATCAAGTTGTCAGAGTAAAACAAATTAATGCCGCCAAAACCTTTGCTAGAAATTACCTCCATATCTGAGAGTATTTGAAGGATGGAGTCCTTCTATTAGCAGGAACTTTCATCTCATGAGCAACTCTTCCATGCCTGACTTGGGGTCTGAGTTGGGTCATTTTGCCTGTATCTGAGGAGTAATTTAAAAATCAGAGACATATTTGGAGAGGGCAGTCTCTGACTTGAATTTTAGAGATACTTCATTTTTGACTGACAGGGAGACTATTAGTACCTGCAATATAATCTAGTAGCCATAAAAATTTAATGCAGGGTAAATACAGAGGCAATTACCTACAGTCCTACCATGATCTGGATTTATTTTTTGATTTATTAAGATGTTTAATCATAGTCCTCTTCCTGGAAGGGCACTTTGCGGTTCTTCTTGTATATTTCTCTGTCTCAAGGAAAGACTTCACCATGTCAGAGGTGACAATGACAGGCCTTGTCCACCATGGTTTATTGTTACACGCAGTGTGATGTTTGGCTATTCAGATTCCCATCCTTCACAACCAGAGTTGATTGGGCAGAGGTGAACATGACCACTTATCCTAGTACAAATCATGAGCTAAGCCAATTACATTCCATCTCAATATTTTAACTAGGAAATCCTAATAGAATGGGAAATCAATCCTAGAGAGCTGAAAATGGAAGAGTATCATAAGATAACTCAGAGCCATTAGGGTCTTGACAAGCCAAAATTATAAGAAAGCAAAAGCTTTGAGGTAGAAAAAGATTAAGAGTAGGGCTGGAAGGGCCGGGGATTTAGCTCAGTGGTTCAGCTGCCTGCCTCGAAAGTGTAAGGTACCCCCCCCCAAAAAAGAGAGTAGGGCTGGAAAAGGTCAGTGGGCAAAAATCAAATCAAATAAAATAAAAAAGTCAGTGGGCAGCAGGAAGAGTTCTGATTGGTCACCTTAGAGTAAAATCCTCTTCACTTGATAAAGTGGGGATGCATGTCCTTTTAGCAAATACTAAAACAAGCTTGGCAGAACTATCAGGACAATAAAGAAGAGAATGGGTATAAAAGGGGTCTATATGAGAGTGAATGATACTCAAACTGTTCAGCAGACCAAATGCCACCCAGTGTAGCATGCCAGAGCATAATTCTTGCACATCATCCCTGAGCACATGTCCCATTACTGTGGGGCTCTCATAGACTGGCACCAGTTGCCAACTTCTCCAATTACTTCAGCTGTGGAAGAAAAGGCTAAAACACAAAACATTGCCACCTGCATGTCCCCAGTAGAAGCTGATCATTGTAATGGAGAGAACAGATATTTGTTGCAGAAAAACCAGAGTTCAGCAGTGAGTCAAGGCCTTAAGTCATTAAGCACACCACCTCTTTCTCTGATATTAAAATATCACCCTTGAGAGCCTTTGGCTGCACTGCTTTTGAGGGCAGAAATCAACATATTGCCAGGAATATTGCAGGGAAAGGGTGATGTGGAATGGAGGAAGCTGAAGCTATTATGATCAAGAACTAGCTCAAAATAAAATTCTAGGCTCATCTTTGTTCTTCGAACTTTCTGGAAATAAAAGGTCAAAACTTATACAGATGTGCAATGAAACATTATATGAGAACATATAAGTTTAAAAGGCTGAATTATCAAATATCATATGTTCTGGTTATTTTAAGTAATGTCTTGTTTTTAAAAATAATGAAGCAACTTGTTTTAAATGCTCAAGAGAATGAATAATATCTCAATGCTGTTGTGCAATTCAACATAAAGAACCCACACAGATCCCCAAAAGTAGATTTGGCAAATAGAAGGTGCAAGGTTAACTCAAACTTAATTTCAAAATTAGAGTAAATACACCACCTCCTTCAGAATGGTGATGGGAGTATGGAGTGAAGAGAATCAGAGTTTAGGGAAGTTTAAAATTACTGAAATCTGCACAATTCTTTACAGCTTATTCTACTCTCTTACCCTTATCAGTTCATTTTGGTTCTCCTTGGAACAGCCCCATGTGTTACATACTGTCATCATCATCATCATCATCATCCTCATCATCCTCCTCCTCATCATCATCTACACTTTATGGTAGAGAAAACAGGTTCAAAAAGATTAAAGAGGGCTGGGGATTTAGCTCAGTGGTTCTGCTGCCTGCCTTGCAAGCAAAAGGACCTGAGTTCGATCCCCGGTTCCAAAAAAAAAAAGATTAAAGACTCAGAAAAGGGCAACCCTTGTGTCACCCAGTGCCTTCCAAGCCATGTGGGCAGGGAATTTCCCAGTCCCCCCAGTGCAGAAGCCTGTCTCACATATGCCAGCTAGGACCTCAAATAAAAGGTGCTGCCAGCAGCCAGGCCACAACTCCAGTAGCCTTTAACTCTTCCCTAAGTGACAGCCTGTGCCAGCCTGGAAAGTCAGTGCCACTGAATCCCACCTGCCCAGTTCTACCCCTTCCAAATTCAGCTCTAAGAAAATTGCAGCCCCAGGCACCCATCCCCATTCCCACACTGCTCTGCACCTCCCCACATTTACCCTGCCTTCCCCACAGCCCTCCTGCAAGAACCTTCTTCCCACTATGAAAAATCTGCCACAACATCCTCCAGCTTTTCTGAAACACTCCTCTACCTCCTAGCTTAACTGTACCTAAATGTGTCCCCCCAAAAAAGGTCCCTCCTCAAAACTGTTCACATTTTTCAGTTCCTACAGTTTTCTGAACATGATCTGTTGTTACTTACCGCCTTGCCTCTTCCTGTAATGCTCTTCCTGCCACCCTATGCCACCAAGTCCTATCTTACTGGCAAGCACTAACTCATCCACAAAAGTAACTCATGTCTCTTCTCTGGGCAGCCTTTTCTGACCACCTTATTTTGTCATAACTGTGTCTTACATGGATTTATTTCATAGACTAACGATTTCATTGCAGTCACTTGTTTACATATCTTTTGCCCCTATTACAGTAGGAGTTCCAGAGGGCAAAGATCATCTCTATGTACCCTGGCAGTGCCTGAGGATGCCAGAGACTGGGAGGAGAGAAGGTAAGCAGGAATTCTCTGCTGCTGTTCTGCCCCTGTGAACAGTGGCAAAGGCATTAAGCCCAAGGAGCACTAAAGGGGCTAATACCAGTATCCACTGTTTTAACCTTTTATGTCACTCTCACATTTCTTGTGCAATAGGAATGAATTACACAATCACTTAGTATTAGAGAATGGAAAGGAAGAAGACAGAAGGGGAGAAGAGGGGAAAGGAGAGAAAAGACAGAAAGGGGAGGAGAGAGGGGGGAGGGAGAGAGATCATTTTGAAGATGAAGAACTAGAAGCGCAGAGAAATAAAGGAACTTGTACCAAGCCATCCAGCAACTTAAGACAGAGCCCAGACTCCAAAACCAAGTTATCTACCACATCATCCATTGCTCCTTCTGTACTCATAGTTCTCATTACACAGTATTGGAAGCAGAGAGTCATTACCCTGGACCTCATTAAACCCACAGACCTGGAACAGGTGTGTGTATACCCAGATATCACGGGAAGGAAATTTTGCCTCCTTTTCCAAGCCCTGGCCTTGGACTAAGACAGGCCCAGGCTCACACCCAGTTGGTACCACCCACTTTCCAGTGAAAAGATATAGGTGAGTTAATCTCCCTGAACCTCAAATTCCTCACCTATATATATTATGGATTTGATATCTTCTGTCAATGTTGGTGTGAAAACAGAAAATATGGTCTATATTGAGGGTCTTAGAAAGGCTTGGCATGTATTAGATGCTTAATAAATACACATCCCAAATTTGTTTTGAGCCATGAGAATAGGCATTTTGAAGGATTGTTCTCTTGCAAAGGAATTTTAAAGTCCTCCTTAAAAGCACTCTGCCAAGATATATATATATATATATATATACTCCCTGACTTACATAGTCTTCTGTTCCAAAGGTCTTCCGTATTTTTGCCTAAGCCTAAATGCTCCTCCTTTAACACAACAATATTTCACTTTCATAAGCTCTTTTCTAAACTCACTATCAACTAAAATAATTTTCTTGGTTCACACAGGAAAAATTTGATTATATGGAATGGAAGAGAGGCTTTTTGGTTACCTTCATAGCTTTTTAGTAATTTAATTTTCTATGCTAAATCAGTGTCCTGCTATTTATAAATTGATTCTGTTCTTTTGCTCCCAACTGGTTTACTTTCCTGCTTTCTTTTATTTTTCATTAATTTAGTTTGTCTATTTGTCAAAGATTTATATGCACATAGTTTAAAGAGTAAATAGTTCTATAAGGCTGATTATTAAAAACATCATGTCCCTTTACCACCACTGCAATCTCCATTTCATTTCTCACTCCCTAGAGGCAAACATTTTCAACTCTTACCTGATTTTCTCTTTCTATGTCAGTCAATAACATGCCTGTATTGTTACCAAACAAAAAAGCAAAAAAACTCTTCTGCAATCTACTGGGTCATCTGGAAGATAAAGATTTAACCCCTCTTTCTCCTCTTCCTGGTCCCACCACTACACTCCCAGTTTCCTATGCTCCTGTGCTCATTCTCCTCACAGAACTAGAAGGTAAAATTGCTTAGGTCTGCATATACAGACTCTACATAGTGTCTACATTGCTACTGTTGTAAATATTCTTCCCAGCAGGCACTTGTATAACATTATTGCTTTCCATCTCTGCATATTTGGTTTCTCCTGTACTAAATAATGGTCTTGATAGTTTTATATGTATTTATCACCAATGCAACTCTAAGCATTTGCCCCATTGTGTAAGCCTCTTCTCAATGCATTCATGGAAGGGAGTCTGTCAGTGTCATTTTCTTGAGAAATTTCTCTGGAGTCTTCTGGCCTACTCTTGTCTGGACAGGTTATTTTCCAGTCCTACTACACAGCTGTCATTTCTGGGACCTCGTTTTCCCAATATGCTAGATACTTCCTGTACCTCAGCCTTGTATTAGAAACCCTTTCTTGGATCCCATGTCTTTTTTGTCTTCGTTTCTTTCTTCTCGTCTTGGTATAGTACACAGTTTAGTAGCTTCATAGGAAAAGATATGCATAGGAAACAAATGTCTTGAAGGTCAAATGTATTAAAATGTCTCTACTACACCTTTATATTTAATTGTTCATTTGAGTATATAGTTCTTTTTTTTATTTTGAGTATATAGTTCTTGATTGAAAGTTACTTTCCCTGAAGATGTTGAAAGCATTGTTTCATTGTGTTTAAGCATCTAGCATGGCTGTCTCTAATGTTCTGAAATATTCATGATATTCCTTGGGGTAGCACTATTTCCCTCCACTGTGATCATGCTAGAAATCCATGTTTTTCATTGAGTTTTTACTGCCTAAATATAGGCACCTAATTTTTGATGATTAAATTTATTTTAATATTTAAAATTTTATTTTTAATTATGTTTTAATTTTTGATGATCATTTTTCCCACCTAATTATCTATTTCTTCCTTTTAGAGTTCCCATTATTTGAATGTTGAATGTCCTGGAGGTCTTTTCCTTTGCTTTGCTTTGCTTTGCTTTGCTTTGCTTTGCTTTGCTTTGCTCTGCTTTGCTGTTTTCCCCCTATTTTCCATCTCTATCTTTTTGCTCTGTTCCAGAAAGATTTACCCAACTTTATCATCATTCATTCATTCATTTATTTCTGTTAAAGATGCTAGAAATGTCACTGTAAATAGAAAATATACTCCATGTCCTCACTGATATTACAGTCTTTGAATTCTACTATTGAATATTTTATTTCTGCTACCAAATTTTTAATTTCCAGGAGCTGTTTGTGATCCCTAAGTATTCCTTTATAGCACCTTGTACTGGTTTTGGCTGCTCTAAATACTCTTAGTTCTCTGAGAATTCTGTCAGATTTTGCTGAAATTGTCTTCTTCCTACACAATTTCCATTTCCTTCAAGTTACTTTTGCTTGTTTTGGTTCATATGTTTTATTTTACTTTCCTCAAATATTTGGATATCTTCTTGCTATGGTTTATCTATGGTTTGTCCCCCACAGGTTCATGTGCTAGAAGCTTCATCCCAAGTATGGTGATGTTGCAACATGGTGGAACCTTTAAAATATGGGGCCTCGTGCAAGGTAATTAGGTCATGGGGCATTGTTCCTAGAAGGCCATGTTGGTCTTGCAGAATGAGTGAACTCCACAAGAGCAAGTCATTATAAGAAAAGCAAATCTACCCCTGAATCTTTCTGGCTTCCTGTCTCACCATGTGATCGCTTCCACACACATGCCTGCCTTTGTGATGCTCTCTGCCATGACACCCTCATCAAAAGTCCATCATCTAGGGCCAGGGATTTAGCTCAGTGGTTCCACTGCCTGCCACATAAGCGGGAGGTCCTGAGTTCGATCTCCGGTAACAACAACAACAAAAAATCAAACATCTAGGTGGAGCCATCTGATCTTGAACTTTCCACCTCCAAAACCACTGGGGAAATAAACCTCTTTCCTTTAGAAAGTATCCATCCTCAGGTGTTTTGTTAGAGCAACCAAAATAGACTAATAACATTGTTCATACTGAAACATGACATGCTAAAACGCTGATTGAAAATTCTGTGTTTGTGGCTGGGGCCAGTTAACCTTGGTCTTCACAACATATCTACAGTCAATTTGGTCTATATTCTTCTTGAAGAATCCCTGATATTAGTCTGTTTAGGTTTTCCTTCCTGAGTTGACCAGAATCCTTAGGGCTGCAACATTCTTTGAGCTACACTATATTAACTGTTATTTAATCTTCTTATTTCAGTTTAGTAATACTTCTTTCAACTCCCTTGTGTCTTTGATATGGTGACTCTGTCTTTTACTTCACCATTGTGGGAGATGTGCATTCTTCTGTCTGCACAGACAATATAATAATCATACTGATGATAACAATAGTATTAGTTATCTATTGCCGCAGAAAAAAATTACTCCAAAAATTTAGCAACTTATGACAAAGAACACTATTCCATAGGTTGAGGAGTCAGGATTCTGGCCACTGCTTAGATGCATGCCTCTGCCTCAGAATTTTTCATAAGGATATAATAAGATGTCCACTGGGGTTTTAGTCTCATCTAAAAGCTCATCTGAGGGAAGATCCTAGAAATGCCCTAAATTTGACCTTCACTCAGAAAGAATTTCTGAAACTATTGCACATTGCTTGCCACCTGGAGACATTGAGAATTTTCAAATTCATCAAGTCTTGGCTCCTCTTCATTCATAAGTATTTCCTTCACTTTATCTCTGTGCTCTTGCATTTTACTATTATCAACAAGATGAAAATCAGGCAGTACCTACAACATTTTGCTTGGAAATCTCCTTAGCTAGCTTATCCAGTTCATTAGGCATATTTCCTACTCCACATTACTAAAGGCAAAAATATTGTTTCTGCTATTGCCGAACAAATATTTCCCTTCCTCTAATTTTCAGTATGTTTTCACTTCCTTTATAGCCTTTAGTATCATTGAGGTTCAGATTTTTATTAACAGTCTGTTCAATTTGGGTTTTCACTAAGTGTTTCCAGGCTTCATCTACTGGCCAGTTAGAAATTTCTCTATTTTAGCCATTTTTACAGTATCAACCACTGATGATACTAAAACTTATATTAGTTATCTATTTCTGTATAAAAACATTATCCCAAACTTAGCATTTTAGAACATTAAACACTTTTCACTCTGGGTCCAGAGTCTAGATGCAACATCTCTGCCTCAAGCTCTCTCACCAGGCTGTAATCAAGGGTCCAGGTGAGACTACAGTCTCATCAGAAAGCTTGACAGGGAAGGATCCACTCCTGAACTCTCTAACATAATGGTTGGCATTTCGTGGGATGTTGGATTGAAGACGTCTATTCATTGCTTACTGCTGTCTGAGTGTGTCCTTTGGTTCCCTGCCAAGTAGACTTCTCCAATGGGTAGCTCACAACATAATAGTTCTCCCAGAGCAATTCATTAGCGAGTAAAAGAGTGAGGCCTAAGACAGAACCACAGTGTGTTTTTTTTAATGACCTAACCTCGTAAGTGTTATGTCATTACTTTTGGCATATTCTATTGGTTAGTAATGGGACATAAAGTCCAGTCCTCTCTCAAGGAAAGGAATACATAAGAGCATGAATGTCAGGAGGCAAGGATTATTGGGAATATTTCTGGAGACAATCTACCATAATATAACATAACATACCACAATATAACAAAACATAATATAAAATCAAACACAAGTAAGACAACATGAACCAAAACCCTAAGAAGTCAAAGTATAGAAACTGTAAGGAACAAAGGCCTTCTCTTTAGATATGTTAACTTCTGCCTTTTCAGTAGTCATAATCACATTGGACTGCTTTGTTGTAGTGCAAACTTTCCTAGATCTTGAAAATGTAATTATGATTCTTGTGCAATAATTTTCATGATATTAACTGTCTGTGAGTCAAGTATTGTATAACTAGGGGAACTGCTGAAATTTGAAGGAAAGAAATGTATACTGAATATATATTCCATTTGTAATAACAACATCCATGAAATCTGTGGCATTAGAAGGAACCTGTTTCCTGAACAGTGGTGACATTTCCTGCTGTGGCTCTTCCCACTTTCCTGCTGGTCTCTCTCTGCTTCATATTGATATCTGTTTTGAAAATTCAACACTAATTAGCCTCTATCCATTTGTCCATTCATTCCTCAATCACAAAATGTGAATTGACTGCCTGCTGTGTGTTAAGCCCTGCACTCAGTCCCCGAGAAAATTAGTCACAGTACCTGCCCTCTTGGAGCACACAGTTTGATGTAAGTGAAAGCAAACTTGAAAAACCCTTGAGTGAACAACCCTGGGGACAGATAGTGGACAGAGAAAAGATACAACAGGAACTACAACTACCCAAATCTGTCTATTTTGTTCCTTGTTTTAAAATTCTACCCACAGACATGGAAGTAGAAGAAGAAAGTTATAAGTGATTTATATGTGTGCATGTGTGTGTTTTAATAAATTTCATAAGAGTTTTGTCTACCTGAGAGTATAGGCCACATGTGAAAAGGTTAGAGGCCATAGGTGGAAGAATATATATATATATATATATATATATATATATATATATATATATGCACCAGGATGAAATTTCTGGGAAAGCTGAGGTGGGGTGCCATAGAAACTACCCTCTTTATTCCAGCTACACTGGTTTGCTCTCACTCACTAAGGCTTTATCCTTCTCTTTCATGCTTGGGTCCCTGAATGTGCTGTTTCTTCTACCTATGACATTTCTTCTACCCAATATTCCTTCATATTGCTGATTTGCATTCCTCCTTCAGCTCAATTTGAATGTTATTTCTTCTGTAGTTTCTTCTGAAACTTCCATGACCACTACCACCCCCACACCAGAGCAGGTCCATTAGCCTCATATCTCTGACAACTTAACACTCTGTGTGCCTGTTCAGTGTGTGTCTTTCAAGATTTCTGGTTTTTAAACTACCCTAAGGCCAAGAAAACTATGTTTTGTTAGCCTTCAAGCTTCTAGAACCTAGTGGCCTTCTGTGACATTTGGTGGGGTGGGGATACAAGTGAATGACTGGATGAATGAATGAACAAACTTAATTCTCTCCATGATTCTGGTCACAGAATTTGTTTCATGAATCATGTTTCTGGACTGAAGTACCATTGTATATGAGTTCTTGATGGAAATTATAGAGAAGATTCTAGATGAAGTAACAGGGCTCAGGGACATAGAGGGAACTTCATGAATGTTTAGCTCTTTTCCAACTCTACACTTTCAAGATATAGCAAAAATAAATAAATAAATAAAGCTATAGTAACTCCATCCTTTCAATAGAATGAAAGCATTCTACAACTTCAAGTGCAAAATAAAGTCCAATAACTTTGATTTTTGAATGTGAATTAACCCTAACAAGACCATATATTTTTTAAATCTTTCTAAGACAAAAAAATTGAAAGGTTACAAATGACTGTTTTTGTTTTGTGGTTGCTGTCATTTTTTAAAAGTAAAGAAAGCTCCTGAGAGACAGAATCACTAAGAACCCACATCAATAGCTGAATTCTAACTCTTTTCTAAGTGACCAGGCTATCTACCCACTGCCTCAGTGATAGGGCAGGTGTTTTTGACATTATTTGGCTCACAGTCAACATTAAGACTACAAAAAAAAGCTGCAAACTGCCCCTCTCCAAATGCACATAGGCTTTAGCAACTCCCCTGTCTCCCTGGAGCTCACACACAGGTCTCAAGGTGAGAAACTCTGGCCTGGCATAAAGAAGTAACCACAATTCCCAAACAGCCAAGTGGAAGATGTGTTCCTGAGGACTTGGGTCACAAAATGCATTGTTCTTTCCTTCTCAGGTCTTTGGGATGGTGTGACAAAAGCAAACCTGACAGTCATCAGCTATACCCAGCCACTAACAGAGACTGGATGACATGGAAAGACCCAGAGAGGTCACCCACATGTAAATTCCTTGAGCTCAGGGTCTGTGTCTATTCTATTTACTGCAGGATCCCAGGTGAAAGACAGCAAGAGGGCAAGGGTTATGGACATTTTAATTTAAAAAGGAGAGATACAAATAAAGAGAAAGAGATAGGATTACAAAGAGAGCAATAAAAAGTAACAAGACTTTTGATCCCCGGTACCAAAAAAAAAGGTAACAAGACTAACACCATATGCCATATATATATATATATATATATATAGAGAGAGAGAGAGAGAGAGAGAGAGAGAGAGAGAGAGAGAGAGAGAGAGAGAAGAGATGAAGAACCGAGAGAGAGATGAAGAACCATGACAGATTTGTTACCTCAGGCACAGCCTCCCCATGATTAGCTGCATGGCAACCATGAGATCAAAACTGGCCAACTGTAAAACTGTTTAACTTGTTAGGATTTTAATCAATAAGAACCAGTGTAACATTCGTGCTTCATGTTCCTCCTGTTTACACAGAAGACAAACTGAAGAAAAAATTCTCTTTCTCCAGCCAAAAACACTTCCTTCGGGGAGCCAAGCTCCTTCAAAGTCAACAAAAAATGGTGAAGGAAAAAAATTCAGCACTTCAGCAGTGCTTTATTTAGATCCAGCCCAAAGATGGTCTCTTACTTTGCTCCTTCTTTCCAACTAGTTCCACTCTCAGCAAAATTCCTCAGTTAAGTAGCACCAATTTGCAGTCTCCCAGTCAGGCTTCTGGCTGGTAAGAGTGGAGCAGCAGGTCTGGAAGCCAAAGTCAAGTCCAACCTCAACCCCTCATGTTATAACTTGTATCTAGATGTCCTCCCAAAGCCTCATGCACTTACAGGTGAGGCATTTTGGTGTTGGCTGGATCTAGGGTGTATGAGACTGAGATTAAGGATGTGTGATAACTAAATTTTTTTAGCATAGTTCTGGGTATGGGTAATGGAAGGCCCACCCTGGATATGGGTAGCACAAACTAATAAGCTTGTAGCCTGGATGGAATATGAAGGGACAGATGGAAGGCAGGCTGCTTGCTGCTGCTTCTGCCACCCTTGCAGTGGGCTGTTTCTCTCTACTATATCCCTCTGCCACACCGCCCTGCCTTGGAGCCAGCCAATTATGGATTGAAACTTCTAAAAACTGTGAGATGAAATAAACCTTTCCTCCTTTAACTTGTGGGTGTCAGGTATTTTGTCTCAGCCACAAGAAAAGTAGCTCACCCCACGAATGGAAAAATCTTAGGCAACCCCACTCTGGCCAAAACTAGGAATTCCTCGGGAACCTGAGCCTCCTCTAAGTATCCACAGGTTAGTGGTATGAGAAAGGAAGCAGAATCATCAGACAGACCTGGCTTTAAATATCTGCTCTGCCTCTCACTTCTTTGCTGCTTACTAAGCTTCTCTAAAGTATAGCTTTGTTATCTGTAAAATGGGAAGAATGACACTTGCCATATTGAGTTGTTGTATTGAATGTGACTATTCAAATTTTATGTGTTAGCATATCTGTCAGATGAGAGGAATTCAGCAAACATCAACTGGTATGACTACACCACCCTTCTTATCCTGAGATATGCCTATGGTCCAAGCATTTACAATGCTCTGTTGAAATAATCTGACAAAGGCTTATTTCACCACCAAACAGAAAAGCCTGGTCCATCTCTGCACCCATCACACCATGGGTGCTCAATAAAGAGTTTGCAAATGAACACAACTGGGAACACACTGCAAGTAGGGTCAGCTCATGTTTTTCTCTATCAATATGGGCTCTGAAGAGATCTGTGTAACATATCTAGTCTTTGGGAAATTTCTATCATATTTCTTTTGATTTGTTCTCTCCTTGATTTGTCTGTTCAAGCCCTTTGCTCTTTAAAACTAAATCAGTTGCTTAGGGGAGGAGCCCATTGTTCCACTGAGGGTCTGTGGACTTGGCAAAACCTTCAGCAGTCCAGTGGAGGAAGAAGTAACATTTACAAGGGCAACGAGTCTCAAGCCACTGGTCTTCATGCCATCCTCATTTGCAATGGGCAATAACACACTGTGTTGTCTTCAAGGTAGAAAGAGTCCCAAGAATCACTCAAATGGCTCCAGGAAATGGCTGAATGGCAGGTCAAATTGCCCATAACTTTGACGAGGAGGATGGCTGGATGATTCCAGTACCTCTCTAGGGAGAAATGAAATTCAAATTCAAGCACCAAGAAAAGGAATCATAAAAAGATACCCTATGCAGAATTTACATCCTGCCATAAAATGAGGAAGGACTTAAAATGCAAAGGCATCCTTGTATTAGCAAAGCATATTTGTCAAGAAACAACCTCCCCCAGTTGGACCAAGCTGTTTGCCTTCAGATAATTCCTGTCAGGGCCAAACAATCCAGACATTAGCAATTATAACATATCAATTTGTTTTTAAATTATAAGGATGCCAGGAAGAGTTGACTCCTTGCCAGAAATTTGCTACATAGTGCTCTGTGGCAGCCTCTGTGAGATGTGGTGAGGCCACCAATCTGCCCAGACTCAGAGGGCTAAGGATTTATGAGCCTGTGTGTGCAGCCAAAGCCAAGCAGCACAGGAGTGGCCAAGCTCAGGGCTGGCCTCTCTCCCACACCAAAAAGCCCAATGTCTTACATGGCCTCTTCCTGGCACATACACAAGTTGCTCAAGGTGTCCTTCCAAAGGATCTTGATACCTAGCTACGTGTTCTTTCAAGGTCATGAGGGAGCAAATGTTATGTGTGTCTGAGGCACATGAAGGATCTATGAAAAGAGGGTATCCAAGGAGTCAGCCTCCCAGACTCTTAGGATAGGAGCATCATTTCCTACTAGGAACCCACTCTTCCTCCTCATTCATGCAGCTAGTTCATTGTCTTGGAGGAAAAATAGACAAGCATTGTCTTAAAACCTGGAAAGCCAGCAGCCTTCTTAACAGAAGTGCACATGCCTATATTTCAACAGAGTTTAGCTCTCTTTAATGAAGGGCTCCAGGAAGCATCCTGGGAGTTAGAGGCAGACGAGGAGACTATAACTGTTTTACTTGCCCTTTGTGCCACATGGTGGCAAAGAAAACAAGGTCTTCCCTTTGAGGCTTACAAGTCCCCCTGGTTCTTCAGAGCCCTCTTTGCAAATCTTCACACCTAACATTGTCCCTCCTCCTCTCTCTCAAGACCTCCTATAGCTTCCCACCTCTGGATCCTTTCCTTGTGGAACTTTTCCTATGGAGTCTCAGCTAGAAGCTAGTGAAGCCATCCCCACTGGGTTTCCACTCACTCTCAGGGAGTAGAACAGCCACTTTGTTTCCTGGGTGTAAAGAGATGTAGGTCCTATTTATAGCTAAGTGGATGCACATTGAAGCAATACTCTTAAGTGAAATAAATAGGACACACATGTGTAAATACCGAATAGTTTCTCTGGTGTGAGAAACTGAAAGTGGAAATAAGGACTAAATGTATAATAGGTCATGTGAAATAGGAAGAAAAGGGGCAAAGGAGAAGGAAGTGGGAGGGCTAGGGGAAAGGATAGAAGGGAATGGGATTAATATGAGAAAACGGAAAAATAGGAACAAAATCTTTGTAAATAGGGAGGACTGGAGGGGTTGAAGGGAGGGCTGGGCAAGGGTGAAAAATAAGAACCAAGAGAGACTATGTAAAGGTGCAAATTTCCAATGATGAATGTCATTATATTGTATACCTAAAATGTACCAATGATTAGAATGAATAATCGATAATGTAAAATAGGAAGAAAAGGTCCAAAGGGGTAGGGGTAGTGGGAGGGGCAGGGGAAAGGAAAGAAGGGAAAGGAAAAATGATGAGAAATGGAAAAAATGGAAATAAAGTCTTTGTAAATAGGGAAGGGTGGAGGGCGTGAAGGGAGGGCTAGGAATGGGGAAAAAATAAGAACCAAGATGCATTATGTAAAGGTACAATTCCCAATGAGAAATGTAATTGTGTTGTATACCTACAATGTACCAATAAAAGAATTTAATACAAAAAAAAAAGAGAGATGTAGGTCCTTCAAATGCCCTTAAGTTTCTCTCCCCAAGAGCTGCTACACCAGCCACCTCCTCATTTTCTGAGGTTGGGGCAAATATACCTCACTACCACAAGAATTAATTTTCCTTTTATTTTCTTTTGGTGCTGGGGATCAAACTCAGGGCCTCATGCATGCACCACTGAGCTGCAATCCCGGCCCATCTCAACCACATCATGACAAAAATTCTTCTCTGTTTGGGGGGCCAATTCATTACAAAAAGGGCCAGATGCCTGGGTCTGAACCCCCTACAGCAATGGAACCACATTTCCAATTTTCTGCTCTCACCAGGACTGGAAATAGGGTAGAATCATTTTGGTTCATGCTGTTGCACATCAGAACCAAGGTATCCCACAAGTAATGGGGAAAAAATAAGAACCAAGATACATCATGTACAGGTACAAGCACCCAGTGATAAATGTAAACGTATTGTATACCTAAAATGTACCAATAAAAGAATTTAAGAAAAAAAAAACCAAAGTACCCCCAAGTCCCTACCCTTTGAATTTGGCATAAGCCAAGGATCCAATCCACCTTTCATGAGTGGTGCTGTTCCTCTGCTAGCCAAGGAAGCAAGACCATTTCCAAAGAGGGGTCCAGAAAAGCAACATCACAAACAGAGTGATATATTTTAACTTTATATAAGAAAAGATCCTTTCACATGTACTCAGCTACCTATCAATCTGGGAGAGTTTTTCTTGTACCTTGATGCCAGATACCACTGATTTTATAGTCCTGAATAAAGGATTTCATACTCATTCATATATACATATATATATATACATATATATATATATATATCAAACATAGGTACATTAGATTCAACTGAATATTAACAGGGTGTTTAATAAAAGCAGAGTGGCCTCAGGTAGTGGGGCATGCTTGTGGTCCTAGCACTTGGGAGGCTGGGGCAGGGTGATCACCAAATCCAAAGCCAGCCTGGGCCACATAGTGAGCTGGGGGTCAACCTGAGCTACATGGTGGGATTCTGCCCAAAAAAACCAAACAAAGAAAAAAAAGGGCAGGGTGTTAGGTTTCCATGGTTATTACATGTTACATTGGTGATAACTGCTTTAATACGGAGCAAGACTGTGACTTAACTTATACAATAAATTAAAACTTTAAAACACATAGGGAAATCTTGTTAATTCTTCAGCATGATGTTAGATAAATGAGTTTATCATAAAATTATGAATAATAACTTCCTGAGCACCTCTCAGGACCTCAGAAGTACCTCTGATACCAAGTCTCATTGGTTTCCAGACAAAAAGCCCCCACTGATCACCTGACAGGCCTCCACATAAGCCTGCTAACTTTAGGGTCTCAGGTGGATGTCAGTTGTATCTAACCAGGTCCTGCAACTTCCCTCCAAAATAATCCAAAGTTATCCTTTGGATTATTTCCCAGCTCTGGGGAACCTGGATGGTAAGAATCCTTCTCTCTTTACTAGATCTTTTTCTTCATCCATTACACATTTTCTAGTGTCTAGAATCTTAGAAGAAAAAGTTTCTCACTTTTCTACACACTCTTAAAGCCCTATTTTCTCCCTGTTAGAGTTGGTTAAACTTCCAGAAATAGCACTCGACAATTTTCTCACTTCTCACTCCACTCAACCCACTGAAACCAGGTTTCCATGCTCACAATTTAGACATCTGCTGCTAAAGTCCCCAATGACCACCTCATAATGATATTTAATATCCAATGTGGTATTGGATCCTCCTGGTTTTCCTCTGCTGCTCTAGTTGCTTTTTATCATAGAGTGGCCATATAATTTTCATCTTACCCAAGGTATTTTTGAGAGTAGAAAGCAGAATAAATTATCACATAGGCACAACAGCCATAAGCCAGAGAAAATTGCAGACAAACTAAAAACATACAATCCTTGTTTCTCTTCTATCTTAAAGGCCAATGTCTCTTGGGGCTCTCTCCTCAAATCCTCCTTTTTTCATTCTGCACACTTCCACTTCTCTTAATTGAACTTCCCATTACCAAGATACCAAATAGTTTCTCTGGTGTGAAAAGCTAAAAGTGTAAATAAGAATAAAAATGTATAATTGATATTGTGAAATAGGAAGAAAATGTCTAAAGGAGTAGGGGAAGTGGGAGGGTAAGGGAAAGGAAAAATATGAGAAAAGGAAAAAATGGAAACAGTCTTTGTAAATAGGGAGGGGTGGAGAGGTTGAAGGGAGGGCAGGGGAATGGGGAAAAAATAAGAACTAAGATACATCATGTAAAGATACATCATGTAAAGATCCCAGTGATGAATGTAACTGTATTATATACCTAAAATGTACCAATAAACTAACTGGGGAAAAAACGATATCAAATATCATCTAAATGCTGACGATCACCCAGCATGTATCCTCCACTGCAGTCGCAAGTCTTGAAAATAGCTGCAGGGGTCCTCAAAGCCTGGTATTCACACCCTTGCACAGTGGCCCCATCATTATATCAAGAGCAGTATGTCTGACCAACAGAATATGGTCAAAGTGAGAGTGTGTGACTTCTAAGAGTAGGCCAATAAAAGACATTGCCCCTACTATCTTACTTTCTTGGATCATTCTCTCTGGGGGAAGCCAGCTATTATGTCTTGAAGACCTACAAACAACCTTATGAAAAGGTTCATAGGTGAAACTATAAGACCTCTTGTCAACAGCAGCAACTTGATAGCCGTGTATCCACCATCTTGTAAGTAGGTCCTCTGGCCCTAGTCAGACTTTAAGACGGCTGCAATGTCATGAGAGATCCCCAAACTAAGATACTCTTCAACTTCTCATTCATAGAAACTGTAAAATAATAAATATTTATTGCTGTTGTAAGTCACTAAGCTTTGGTAGTAGATTACTAAACAACCCTATTCTTTTGCTTAAGCTTTACATTCTGATACCTAAAAGTCTCAGCTCTGTACTTAAATATTTCAAAGATAAGTCAAATTTAGCACTTTTGAGCTAAATACACTTTTGCCTCCATTAGCCTCTTCCCAAATCTATTCCTCCACTTACTCCCTATCTTGCTAAATGGCAGCAGCATCTTACCAGTTACTAAAGCCAGAAACCCAAATTTCATTCCCCTCTCTCTGTGTATCAGTTACTGACAAATGTTTTTCTTCTCCTAAGTAAATGTCTGTCAAATGTAGAGACCTCCTCCATTTACTTCAACTCAGGCATTATCCTCTCTCTCTCTCTCTCTCTCTCTCTCTCTCTCTCTCTCTCTCTCTCTCGTTCCTACCATAACCTTGTTTATTTTTCTCTCTCTCATCAGGATTTTCTTTTACTAAGAAAATAAATCAACCATGTGACCTCTCTTCCTGCTTAAAGCCCTTCAATGATAACACAAGACCTTTAGAATAAAATTCAAGTCCGCATCACAGCTCACAAGAATGCCCAGCCTCCTGCCTTGCCACTCCCCACCTGGCATGCTGGCTTCATTTTGCTATTGAGCTGTACACATTCTCTTCCCCTCTCTGAAACCAATATCTCTTCCCCCAGATTCACAGCAGGCTGAAACTAGACTGACTCTTACTCATCCTTCAGGCATCAGCTTAAAAGGTACTTCCTCTAGGAAGCAATACCTGACCAACTTTGACCAAGTGAGGTGCTGGGTTCCTTCAAAGCCCAGCCAGACACAGAGGTTAGTGTGCAGGAGGTTCACCAGGCGGGGCTTGTGCAATCATCACCTGCAAAATGTAAGGAAGCAGGCTTGAGAAGGAGCAGAGAATCTGTGATGCATCCCCAAAAAGGCTTCAGCTGACCTCCTGAGAGCTCTGAGGCTCAAATGATCTTTCAGAGTCATCCCAAACAGGCGCAAGTAGGTTTGGCTTTATTCTTACATCCACCCATCACTGGATCCAGGCTGATGGCACAATCTTGAGAGAGGAAATCTTCACAGGGTGCTGGAAGCTGAAGATCCTCCATCTGCCTCTGCCAGCAGCAGTTCTCCATTCCCACAGGCCCCTCTGCAGTGCTCACGCTCCATAAGAACCTCTGTTCTTCACTTCTACACATTGGGTGCTTACTTACTTTGCATTGTAATTGCACAGATCTAGTACTAGAGTGCAGCTTGCAGTGGGTGCTCAGTAAGTTAGCTGAATAAATTTAAAGGACCACACGTGATCATCAAGGCCTTCTAGAGAAGAAAAATGTTCGGGGGATCTTGGAAACACTCTTCCCCTGAGCTTCATCTGCTCTGATCTGAATTGTGACTGAATGGCCTTCCCAAGATGGGGACTCTGTTCCCAAGTCAAGGTGAGCGCATGCCTTGCCCCCTAGGTGAATTTTCTGCTGCTGGAAATGCAAAGCCAGAAGTAACAAGTCTGGTGCAGCTTCCTCCTAATTTTATTCTCAGTTATTAAGTTTTAAACAGCCCTCAAAGACTGCAGCCTAACACAGAAATCAAACACAACAAAACAATGTGTTTGTTTTCTATTAATGTGGTAGAGCAGACAGCCCTGCTGTAGCAAAGCTGTGAATTATGGGGGGAAAATAACTATCTGGTTTTTCTCTGTAAAGCCTGCACTCTGCCCACAGCGGCCCCACACAGAGGTCAAGGCCCAGTTCCCTGAAGCCCCAGTTGCCTACAAATGTACTTACCCTAGTGCTACTGCCAGGGCAGGGCCAAGAGCCCTCAGATAGTTGCCAACTACTAGGAAAGCCAACTAGATCAGGAGACTGTACCCAGAATATCTGACTGCCAGCTTAGAATATCTAACTGCCAACTCTGGAGTCAACAATGTGCCTGAAAATCTTCGTATTTGGGAAATGTTCTTCCTCTGAAAGTGGAAATGCCCCAGGAAATGCCTCCTGAAGAAGGGTTGAGGATGGTCTCCAGTGCTGTCCTGAGATCATTTGGACCCATGCTCCATCTTTCCCACCTGAGCTAGGCCCTGGTCCAAGATATGAAGATGTTGTTTGGTTTGGTTTAGTTTTTTGGTACTGGGGATCAAACTCAGGACCTTGCAAGGCAGGCAGCAGCACCACTGTACTAAATCCCTGGCCCATGAAGTATTCCAAAGAAGCCTGTTAGACACAGGAACATCTTAAGATAGAACAGAAGCAAATAGTGCAAATCAATGGCAAGTAAACTCAGATCCTGGTTGGAGGATCCTGTAATTTATCATCCAGATTAGGATACCTTGAGAGTGCCATTGGCCTTAAGCCAAGATAACATGAGTGAATGTGAATATCCCAACCAAACAGGACTGGAAGCATGGCCACCTAGCTTTAGAAATCCTTCTCTCCTGCTGCCATCACTGCTCCTGAGCATTCAATCTACTCTCTCTACACCCATCACCTTTCCTGAGCCTCCCCTCAAGGCAAGGGGCAAGAATGAAGTGGATATCTATGGTGAAGTGCAATCTAGAAAAGGGACATAACTCAGAAGGTATGAGGGTCATACATAGGTGCTCATGTTTCCTGGTAATTGTAAAAGCCATTTTCTTTTCTTCTTTTTTTTTTTTTTTTTTTTTTTTTGGTACCAGGGATCGAACTCAGGACCTTGTTCTTTCGAGGCAGGCAGTGGAACCACTGAGCTAAATCCCCTGCCCCAAGGCCATTTTCATTTGACATCTGGTGTGACAAATGACTTAGGCACACGTTTCTGCTCCATATGTTCCCTTTTGTGATCACCATAGGGTCAAGTACTAAATGAGCAGTGTTTTGTGGGAAGGAAATTTCTGGAAGGAAAGGCAAATGGAGCCCAAAACCCATATTCCTTAACCCCAGTCTTACCTCACTGGGCCCTGTCCTCTATAGCTGGGGAAGGGGCAACATTCCATCCTCTGAGTTTCTGCTCACTAATTACCCTGAGCCAAACAAGATTTAGATCTTCACAGGAATAGAGACTATAGGCCACAGGTTCATCACTGGGCTCCTGAGCAACCAGAGTTCATCCTAGGGAAGAGTGGGTGCTAAAGCACCAAATGTACTCTTACATGTGTGTTTGTGTGAGTGTTCCAGTGTATGTATGTGTGATCATGTTTGTGCACTAGTGTATGTTTGTATATATACTTATGTATGTGCTTGTGTTTGTGCTTGCATTTGTGCAGCTGTATACATATGCTGTGTGTGTGCTTGTGGTTCTGAACTTGCTTGTATTTGTGCAGAAATGGCATAATGTGCTTTCCTACTGCCCTTTGGGAGCAGAATTTTCCTTCTCCTTCAGTACTTGTAGAAACAGGCAAAAAAAATGAAATCACCAAAAAGACAACACCCTGTCCTCCTCAGCACAGCCTCAAAGGAACACTTCTTGCCCTTACCTCCTGCCACCTGCTGAATAGATCAATAGTGGCCAAAGGCTGAGAAGACAACCCAGATAGTTCCACAGGCAACATCTGGGCAGAGCTGGCTCATTAGGAAGTTGTCTCAACAGTAGTAGACAGAGTAAATATTCAAAAAGCGGTCAATAGATCACAGAATTGGGAATGTCAACACCATGCTCCAATCTACAGGCATTTGTTTTCTCCCACACCTTCTAGTCAAAGTCTCTGAGGTAGATCACCTTAAGCATTATCCCTGTGATCCAGGAATGGAAGATGTACTGGCCTTTCAAGTAGAAAATGTGAGGTGAAGAAGTAGGGGCACTGGCCAGCCTTCCCTTCAATGAAGTTTAACTAATATGTCATATAATTCACTCTTGACAAGAAAAACCAAGCCAGAGTAATAACAGAACTGAAACACAGTCAGCAGGTAGCACCCCATGAAGCCACAGCAGCTTATTTCTCCCAAGATCAAGCCCAAAGAGTAGACCCTCTGCATCAGGAAGTGCAGTGCCCAACAACAAAGAACAAGTAATTATGAAACTGACCTCCAGGGGCAGAAACCACCATGAAACGAAGTACAGAAGCCAGACTGGTGACACTAGTTAAGAAAATTGCTGCCACATCTTATCTCATTGATGAGTACCTGAAGAACATACTAAGGCCAGCATTAGCAAAGGCCATGGGAGGCTAATGGTGTGCACGTGTTCAGGCCAGGTGTGGTTGAGCAAGTGGGAAGTTTGCAGGTATGCAAAGAGTAGCTGGTGACCAGTGTGGCAGAGACCCTTTATGAGGCATAGGACCATGGCAGTGAGATTGCCCTCCACAGCTCATAAACCACCAGGATTCTGATGCTTATTCCTACAAAGAAACTCTAAGTAATGTTCTAAAGAAGGCAGCCATCGGGCTGGGGATTTAGCTCAGTGGTTCCGGCGCCTGCCTCACAAGCACAAGGTCCCAAGTTCGATCCCCAGTACCAAAAAAAAAAAAGAAGAAGGCAGCCAACAAGGATTGAACACATGCCTCAGGCTAGGAAGAAAAGGGATTGGGGACACGCTTCCTAGGATATACGTGCTAGAACAATTGTTCAAAATACCACATTGCAGCCTCATCTCCTCATTCCACACTTCTGCTTCTCTTTAAAATACAATTTCCCTTTTTGAATCTCATGGTACTTGCACATGGAGTCCATGGAGATACAGAGGAAAAGAAGGAAAGATACCCCGGACCCAGTCCTCCCACTCCTGCCTTCCGATGGCTTTTTCCACTAATCTCTCCCTTCCCTGCTGAAACAGCCCAACCTGAGAGACTCAGACCTCCTTCCATTTCCTATGTCAGACCTCATTCTATTACCAGGTTGCCATATTCTGTTATCAACTCTAATGAAATGGCACGTAATAATCTCAGATTCTTCAAGGCAAAACCCCCAACTTTCCCACATGCAGGAAATTAGCTAATTTTACAAAGTGCCAGACTGAATTTTAACCCACTCTCCCATGTACATCTGAGCATTGAACCCAGCAACTACATTGGTTAGCAAAATACAGGGGCTGAAAGAATATCCTCCTATTATCATTTTACAATTTAGAGTAAACACCCAAAACACCTCTGTTTTTCTTCTGTGATTTTCCCCAAATTGGTTGAATATTATACTAAGTACCCAACATTGTGGGAATACTGCATTGTGCTTGATGCAAAAAGCATAAATGGATGACAAGACTCACCAGCCTACCCTAGAGTTGTTTCTTGGAAAAGACTAGTGGTGGATACAAAGGACAACATGCAGAGAAGAGAACTGAAAATGAAGAACTATCGGGGGCTGGATTGCGAACAGATCTGGTATGTTAGTTCATCAGAACTCTTTCAAAAGGATGAGACATTTTGGATAGGCCAAAGGACAGAGCAAAGTTAAGAGCAAGATTATGATAGAGTGAAAAGAATCTGCTATTTCACATTAGAAAACCTGAGATTGAATTCTGGTCATATCTCTCACTAGTTGAGCAATTTTGTCAAGTTATTTAACCTCTATATATCTTTTCTTCATTTGTAAAGTGTGAATAGTATCTATAGGCTCAGGGGATGGCTACAAGAACCAAATCAAGTAACACTGGTAAAAAAAAAAAAAGCCATGTGTCGTACACACAGTGTCCTATAAATATTAATTTATTAATTCCAGACATTGCACTAAATAGTCTCAGCATTAACCCCATGTTGTCCTTCTGAGCTGCTCCTTGGCTGAAAGACGAAGAAAGGGAGAGAGGAGAAGAGGTCATAGCCAAAATTCTAAGCCAAACCTTGTTCTAGGGTGTAAAATAATAAACAACTTCCCCTTGTTATCATCTCCAGAACCCTTCTCTCTGAAGTTGATATTACAGAGCTTAAAAGCAAATTGAAGTTAACCTTCAGAACAAAAAAGGAATATGTGCATGTACACGTGCGCACACACACACACACACACACACACACACATACCTTCATCTTTGTAAGAAATGTTGCCATGGAGATGAAACAGAGATACAGCATAGACAGAGAAACTACTGAAATGGCTGTAATTAATTTAAAGCATTAAAAACAATTAAAATTGTATTAAAGCAAGTTCACTTGAACAAGGCATAAATTGAGTGAGCAGGTAACATCAAGCATGAACAAAATAAAGCATTGCTTTGGGTGTTGGAACAGACACCCTGGCTGTCTTCAAAGAAGGGAAATAAATTATTGCACAGTACTCAGGAACAATAAAATATGTAACCTAATTTATCTAGTGTTTCTAAAAACAAGAGAGTTCTCCAATAATTCTGTTTCCTGCTATACATTATGCCAGGTTACAAAACAAAATGAAGATAGAACATTACTCCTTATCAAATAAGTGGGTCCGTATTTCACTGTAAGTCATTGTGGCCACAAATTACTCATCAAAAAAAGAAAATGCCTACTGTATACCAACCACTGCTCTGGGCATTGGCACCTTTCACTTTATTTAATGCTCCTACAGGCTCCTTGAGGAAAGCATGGGACATGAGGAAAGTCCCTACCAACACAGAACTCACAGCTCTTTACTAATAGAATAAGCACTTGAACTCAGATCTGTTGGGATTCTTAAACTTATGCTCTTGCCAACATGTAACCCTTCTTCTCATGAAAGAGACCAAAATGATACAACTCGGTACCATTTCTGAGCATCTACAACATGGCAAGTCCTGTGGCACACATTTTATAAACATCATTTGATTTGATCCTGACATGAAGCGTCTTTTTCACAGAGAAGGAAGCTATAGCACTCACAAAGTAGAGCCTGCCCAAAATAAAGGGACACAGCCAATAAAGAGCAGAAGCAAGAGTCATTCCCAAACCTGACTGACTCTTTAATAATGCAGCCTCTGTGTGGGCTTCTGTCTTCTGAACTCCTAGAGCATTTATGTCAACTACTGACACGTGCTGTCCTGGATTGAGTAGGGAGGGGTGGGATATCTGGGCATTTCATTTCTCCAGTTAGACAATAATGGATGTAGAGAAACTTCAGAAGACGTAAGTTTCAAGGTGGACCTTGTCTAGTGAGGTGAAACCTTCAGGAGGTCAGACAAGCCTAAAACTTTACAGCAGAAATCAGAGGACCCCAGGGCCAAGGTAAGCACAAGATAGGTGTGCATGAGGGGCCCTGAAGTCCCAGAGGTTGGGTAGAGAAACAGACCCACTTGTCCCAAGAAGATAGGTCTGTGGCATGGGGGATGGTGGCAACTGTCAAATATAATGGAGAGGGAAGGACCCAAGTGAAAGAGTAGTCAGAAGGTCCATAGCAGGGAAGTCAAATTCAGGCCAGAATCAGGGACAAAGAACAGAAGTAAAGAGAGCCAAAGTTGCAGTAGGTGTGTGGGTGCTGAAGCCTCTTTATTCTTTGCTGTCTGACATGCATGTCCAAGGAATTAGGCAGAAAGGACTGCTTACCATTAGCCAGTACTCTGCAGTAGAACCATACCCATTGTTACCATACTGACATATGTCATACTGGTTGTTCACAGACAGTTCCCTGAGCCCCATAAAAGCTTCCATCACTAGTGGCTGCTCATTCCTCTTCCAAGAGTCCTCAGACCTCCTCACACTCCAGCAACTGCAGGGCTGAAACTTGCTCAAGCATTGTGCCAGCATTGGTCTGATTGGCCAGTATAGACACATTAGTGGGTAAATATTTGTGCCTATCACCCCATGCACTATGTATGAAAAAAACATACCAAAATGATACATCAAATCTTGGCCATAATCATGAAACAGATAGAAAGTATGATCTCAATATACTAATGAAGCCTCTGTGAGCTTCACCAACAGCCTAATGGAAGTAACCACAGGAGAGAAGGGATAAAATGTTGGCACGAGCAAGGGAGGGAACCAGAAAAATAAATGATGGTATCTGCTCTCTCACAACTCAAGGAACTGAATTCAGATTTATTTCCTATGAGAAGAGATTCCATGGGTCATGGGGAAAATGCTAAACCATCAGCTGCTGTAAAAGGCCATCTAACTCTGTGCTTAATTAGCCCACTCCCTGGACACATTAAATACAGATGGCCAGGTTTCAGAGAGAGATTTATTGATCAAATGAAAACTCAGGTGTGTGATAGAAACTTCAGTAGCACCTACAGTAGCCTCCTGCCTGTGATGCCATAAGGGAAGTGAGGGGGTAATGAATGGCCTCCACCACAATAGACAGGGAAGATAAAAGGGCAACTTACATCTCCAGAAATATTTAGTCCTCTGTGTAATTCATTAGTGCACACAAATCTGGTGCAAAAGCAATGTGCATTTCCAGTTATGATTTCCAGGAGAATAATGTCCTATGTTTTGATAAACTAAATTGCTAAAGGCAGACTACCCACCACAGAGCAGTCTGAGCTGGGAGATAGTGAAACAAGAAGGAAGGAAGTTAGAGCTCAGGAAGTGAGTTGTTCTAGGCTGGACCAAGCAGGAGGAAAAGGGTGTGATTTGTTCTTCCATTCAGTCATTCATTCATTCATCAACTCAACCTGGTATGTACCAGGTTCTGTCCTAGGCACTAGGGCAGGAAAGTGAATAAGAGATGCATATTCCCTAGCCTAATGAAGTTTGCAGTCTGGTGAGGGAGACAGACAATTTAAATAAATAAGTAATTTGATGCCAGGCCATAAATAGGTAGAGTGAATATGAACATTCTGAAGCCAGGTTGCTTTGTCTGAGAAACAACAAGAAGGCCAGTCTGTAAAGAGAGATCTGTAAAAGAAGGAGTGGGTAATATAGTAGAAAAGCGTTGACCTTATAAGGCCTCCTAGACCATAGAAGAATTTGTGGTAATGGGGGTTGCAAGGCACATGGAGGTTTTGAAGTAGGATTTATTTGGAAAATGGATCATAAAATGCTAGAAACAGACACCAGTCAGAAGGCCACTCTATTATTATCTAATTATTTACTAAGGTTTTACTGTGTCACATACTATCATGTATTAATTTACACAATCCTTTAACAACAAAAGATAACTTTTTATTATTATCACTTCACAGGGGATGAACTGAGGAATGGGTAGGCTACATGTGCAGAGTCAGGATGTAAGCCCAGGCCATTAGCCTCTAACCAGCTGGTCTGGGCTTACATGGTCCAGACGGAGGCTTGGGAAGTGATGGCAGCCAGTAGGGAGTGGAAAGTATGGAACCCAGTTATATTTCAAAATTAGTGCTGCCGAAAATAGCCCCTAAATTAAAGAGAGGAGAGAAAGAAAGTTGGAGACTATTGCTTCAAACATGCTGATTTCAAAGTCCTAATAAGAACTGGCTACCACCTCTAACTGTGCTAGGAGCCAGGTCATAAATCTGGAAACTCAATAGATGTTTTCACAAACAGGTTTTAGACCCTTCTTCTACACCTACCAAAGGAGATATTCCACAGTGGGGCCCAGGAACCTGAATTTTTAATAACTTCCCAGGTGACCTTGAGGCAGTGGGTCCTAGGGCTGGCATAGTGAGTTCTTGCAGCTGGCCTCTCATAACTCCTGAAATGAGAGAACCTGAGAGGTGACAGTGCCTCCTGACCTGCAGATGAGAGTGGCAAGGGCCTGTGATGAACATGATCTGGCCCATTAGTAAGGGGTGGCTCTGGGAACAGAATCTAATTCTCTTGATTCTGGGCCAACACTGTGTCCTCTACTTCTTGTTGACACTTTCCAATAGCACCACATGCTTACCTGACTCACTCCCCACCCAAGGACAGGCAAAGGATCCTGAATGACCAGAGGGCCATGGGAAGAGCACTGTGCTTGAGGTCAGAAGATAGATTTACGCCAAGGCTCAGCCACTTACCTGCTGAGAGATCCTAGGGAAAGTCACTCTATTTCTCTGAGCTTCAATATCCTCACTTGTAAAATGTAAAAAAAGAGTTGGGGTCCTCATACTTTTGCTATTTGAATAAATGAAATGATACATGTAAAACACATAGCAAGACCTTAGTTACTGTTTGGGCTTTTATCACCAATAATCCAGATTACCTGGCTTCTACTACAGTGCAGATCTGAATTTAAACTCTCGATCTAACTTCCATCTAGACCAGTGCTACCCAATAGAAATAGTATGTGAGTCACAAATGTAATTTTTAATAAGAAGCAGATATAATTAATTAAATATTTTATTTAACTTCATATATCTAAAATATTATCATTTTAGCATCCAATCAATATAAAAAATAAAAGTGAGATATTTTTCCATTCTCATCTCATGCAGCTTTTGAAACTCAATCTGTAACTTTTCCTTATCCTTCTAATGCAACTTTTATTTGCATATCTTGACTTATTAGCCACAATTCAAGTGCTCAGTAACCACAGTGGCTACTGTATTAGATAGTTCTATACAAGGGGTCACCAAATATTTTGCCTTTTCTTTTTTTTCTTTTTTTTTCAACCTTTAAAAATTAAACTTAGCCACTAGGCTGTACAAAACAATCACCTGCCGACTTTTACTGTAGAGTATAAACTCACAGAAGGCAGGAACCACATCTAATTCATATACTGTTACATTCTCCCATGCCTAAAATGTAGTGTGTACTCAATAAACAGTTATGGAATTAAATTTAACTGAAATAGATCAAGCAGGATTTATTATTTCCACTTGAAAGGTGACAGGAACAAACTCAGGGAGCCAAAATGGCTTATCTGAAACACACAGGTAGGTACAAACTCCAAGCAGGGTGGCTTGTAGTCACTGCTCTTTCCTATGTCATGCTGCTTTTAATACCTGTTCACACCTGTTCCATAGTTGCCATGGCCATCACCGTGAGCCCAAGTGTTTCTAACTTTGCCTCTGGGTTTGATCTCAGGCTCCCAGAAGCCTCCAGCAGCATGGCAGGAAGGATGAGTCAAGGGCCTTGCACATCTGAGGAGTCAGCCCTGGCAGCACTCCCAGCAGACAAAGCTGTTCATGATGAAGAGCCAAGTCATGCCCTCTCCCTCCAAGGCAGGGTCACTCTGGAAATGAATGCTCTTGCAAGTTTAGAGAAAATGTATTTCCACTCTTCCTTTCAGCCTAAAAGCATCCACCTCCTTCACAAAAAAAGGTAGTGAACCAGTTATAATTATACCCCATACACTGGGGAGCATGAAAGTGACATTTAGCAACACTTAAGCCTCCTCAGATATGTCATGGCTGCAGTAAACATTACATAATTGCTGCAACATCGATTCCAACAATTAACACCAAAAAGCAGGGACAGAATGGAAGTCCTCCAAGAAACTGCCACAACCTGAGGGTAAAATGGGCCCAAAAATTTTTCTTGGAGACAGCCTCCCCCTCCCCTCCAAATACTCAAACATTGCTTTGCTTTTTTTTTTATGCTGTCAGTAAGAAAGTTTTCACTGTAGTCTTCCCAGGATCTAAGGGACCAAGAAACAGACTGTCAGGTTGAGACAGAAACACCTGGAAGTTCTCTGATAGGTTAGCTGCTCCTCAGGTCCCTCTTTTCTAGCTCATGGAGTTGCAGAATGTAGGGAACAGCACACTCAGTGTGGCTGGATCACAGGAGGCAAGGAGCAGGCCTCAAGAAACCAGGATGGACAGGATAAGTTTGGAAAGATAAGAACCAGCCTTGTAGGGAATGCAGAATTGCTAGAGGGGTTCATGACAAGAGAGAGCAAAGGCAATTTGCATTTTGGAAAGAAGCAGAAAAACAGAGAAAGATAATGACAATAGCTGGACTGTGGAAGTGAGGATCTGAGAACTGGACTGATCCAGGGGGTATTTAAGAGGCAAAATCAACAGAACCTGGTGAGTGATAGGTTGGAAGAGTGTCAAATATGATTCCCATGTTTCTGGCTTTGGTTATGAAAAGGCTAATGTTACTGAACCCTGGAAGGAAGACAGGTTTGGAAGGAATAGATGGTGTGATGCATTAGAGTGTTGGATGCATTCATTATGAAACACCTGTGAAATATTCAAATAGAAAAAGAAACTGTGACTCAGAAGAAAGGCTGGGGTGAATCCTGGGTTTATGGGTCTTCTATGTCTAGAAAGCGCTGAACTATGGAGGTGGGGAGCTGCCTAGGGAGAGAAGTGGGACAGAGGATCAGGGGCACATGAGTTAAGGGCTGAGAAAGGAAGAGGTGCCAGCCAAACATGAATAATGGGAAGGTACAATCAGAAGAAAAAGTAGAAAAAGAAAGAGAACATCTTAGGATATCAGAAACCAAGGAAGAGGAATTTTGAAAAAAAAAAAAAAAAAAAAAAAAGAAGTGCACAGCAGTGGCTAATGTTGCACAAAGAAGTGAGCTGCACTCTTTCTTCAGTCAGAGGTGTATTGAAAACCTACTATGTGCTTGAGATGTTCTAGGCACCGAATGAATACACAGCAGTGAGGTAAACATTACAGACAAATCTCCCTACCCTTAAGGAAATTTCATTCTAGTGCAGAGTATTGCATAAGTAAACTTATTTGGTATATATAGTGGGCTGAATAGTGACCTCCAAAAAGATATGCCCAAGACTAACTTCTGGTGCCTGTGAATGTGACCTTATTTTGAAATAAGGTCTTTGAAGATGTTTATAAATTTAAAAATCCCAAAATGAGATCACCCTGGAATTAGGGTGAGCCTTAAATCCAATGACTGGTGTCCTTCTAAAAGAAAGGAGAGGAACAGCAGGAGGAAGCGCAGCACAGGGCCAGGTCCTGGAGATGGTCCCTGGCCCCATGGGCTAGTGGTGTCTGGTACTCTAGCTGCCCATATGCATCGAGGCCCACAACTTATGCATCCATGATTATTTGTACTTCCAAGTGCTGAGTCCTGGGGACATTCAATACATCTTCACAGCCACACCTGCCAAGGACTTCAGTGGTATCTTTCACACAAGGTATGAACAGATTCATCTTGTCCTTGCTAAACCTCCAGAGGCCTGTGGAGAACTCAGCAATGGTTTTTTCATTCAGGACCAAATCGCTCTAGTGGAGGGCGGGGTGCTGCTCCTTCCTCTCCAAGACCCGAGTGGTAAAGGAGCGTAGTGGGTGGGCCATGATCATCTCTGACAATGCAGTTGACAATGACAGCTTCTATATGGAAATGGTTCAAGACAGTACCCAGCGCACAGCTGACATTCCTGACCTCTTCCTGCTTGGCAGAGATGGCTACATGATCTGTCGCTCCTTGGAACACCATGGACTGCCATAGGCCATCATTTCCATCCCAGTCAATGTCACCAGCATCCCCACCTTTGAGCTGCTACAACCATCCTGGACCTTCTGGTAGAAGAATTGGTCCAACATTCCAGCCTTAAGTGACCCTAGGCTTGGAAGGGGAAACCCAGGAATTCTGCTATTTGGAATCTTGGGAGAGCATCTGTGGACAAGTGGAGCCAAGCAGAAGGAAAAAAGCCACACCATGGGCTATCTCTTCACCAAGGCTACCAGGGACATCTTGTCCTACAGGAAGAGGCAAGAGCCAGGCTCCAGGGCTTCTGCCAGGAATCTAAAACAAAAGGAGATAGAAGGAGACCACCTGTGATATTACACCTGGTTCAACCTCCCCAACCCACAGTCTCCTCACAATGACCTTCACAGGAATTGCTGGAGAAGTTAAAGGAATTGGTGTTTGGGGACTCAATAAACTCTCATAGGCATTTTAGTTAAAAAAAAAAAAAGAGAGAGAGAGGAGAATTTGAGACATAAACACACAGAGAAGAAGACCACAGGAAGATGGAGACAGAGATTGGAGTGACATTTCTACAAACCAAGAATTGCTGGCAGCCATCGTAAGCTAGGAAATAGGTGTGGAATAAATTCTCCCTGTAAGCCTCAGAAAGAACCAACCCTGACCTTGATTTCAGATCTCTACCCTCCAAAACTGAAATGATGCATTTCTGTTGTTTCAGGCCACAGCATCTGAATTTGTTATAACAGCCCTAGGAAACTAATACTATATGTTAGAAAGTGACAAATGCTACAGTGGGGTGAAAAGGAGTGAGAGGGGGTGAGAAGGAGGACTTGGTCAGAGAAGACTTCACTGAGATGAGGGAACTATCTTTGAAGCTATCTGACATAAAGTGCAAAGTGAATAAACAGTGCAGTAGCCCCTAGGCATGGAACTACCTAGAATGTTCAAGAAAAGCTAAGAAAACCAGTGCAATGGGGCAGGGTTGGAAGAGGCACAATAGTAGATTAGTGCATAGAGATAACATGGAGCATGGGTAAGATGTTACATGCTACGCTTCTTGAACCATAATTTGCACATGAATAGCCTGAGGAACAAGTACAAATGCAGACCTGAGATTTTCCATTTAGAATAAGCTGCTACACAGTCCCAAGGCTGCTGATGATCATGCTTTGAGACCCAGGGTAAAGGACAGTGTTTAATGTTTTTCAACCCCAAGAATCATCTCTGAAGCCTTTGAGGAAAAAAGTACAAGATGTGACCCAAACCAATTAAATCAGAATCTCTAGGAGGTGAGACCCAGGCATAGATAATTTTATAACTCCCTGGGTGATTCTAATGTTCGGTCAGGAGAGAGAATCACTGGTTTAGAGGCTTGTAAATTTTGGAAGGACTCCTTCTTTTCCTCTAAAAGAATTAGGAAGAGATATAAGTTTTTGAGAAAAGCAGTGACATGGCCTGATTTATGCTTTTAAAAGATGACTTTAGCTTCTGGATTCCATTCAGCCTCTTAAAAGCTAGAAATAACATCATTTCCACCATTATAATAGAGAAACCACTTAATCTGCAAATTCACAACTCTCTGTGTTGGAGTGGGATTAAACCCAGAGCCTTTGCACTATGCTACATCCCCAACCCTTTTTTAATTAATTTTGAGACAAGGTCTTGCTAAATTATTAAGTGGCCCTAGCTGGCCTTGAACTTTCCATCCACCTGCCTTACAACATAGGAACTTGAGGTGAGGGGGCAAAGTTCAGCCCATAAGAGGAAGAGACAACAAACAAAATACCTTTCAATCTTGAGACAAAATTAGTCACATGAGACAATGAAGGCCACTACATATTGGTACATAGGGGAAAAAAATCCACCAAGAAAATATAACAAATATAAATATATATGCACCAAACATTGGTACACCCAATTTCTAAAGCAACTACTATCCAACATAAGGTAACATGTAGGTCCCAAAACAATAATAGTGGGTGACTTCGGTACTCCACTCCCACCAACACATGGTTTATCCAGATAAAAATTCAACAAACATGAGGAAAAAAACCTGCACCATAGATCAAATGAACTTAACAGATGTCTACAGAACATTTCTTCCAACTAGCATAGAATACACATCCTTCTCGCATCTCATGGACCTTTCTCCTAAATATATCATATTTTAGGCCATAAAGAGAACCTTAACAAGTAGAAAAAACTAAAATAATTTTTGTATCTTATCAGATCATAATGAGTTGAAACTAGAAATCAACAGCAAGAGAAACTTCACAAACACATAGAAACTGAATAATTGACTTTTGAACAATCAATGTGTTATTGAAAAAATCAGGAAACAAATTTTAAAACTTCTCAGAAGAAAATGAAAATGGAAATACAATATTCAGTCTCTGGGATGCAACAAAACCTGTTCTAAGAGGGAAGTTTATAGCTATGAGTCCTTACATCAAAAAAAATCAGAGAGGTCAAAAATAAATAACCTAATCATGCATTCCAACATCTTAAAATACAAGAATAAACCAAAACCAAATCAACAAAAGGAAAGAAATAATAAAGATTAGAACTGAAATGAATGAAATAGAGACTAAAGACTTATACACAGAATCAATGAAACAAAGAGTTCTTTCTTTGAAACAATAAACAAAATTGATAAACCCTTAACTAAACTAGCCAAAAGAAAGAGAGAAGACTCCAATACAATCAGAGATGAAAAGCAGGTTTTACAACAGATACCACTAAAATACAGAGAATTATTAGGAATTATTTTGAAAACGTATCCAGAGAATCTAGAATTAAATAGATTTCTAGATACATACAACCTACCAAACTGAATCAAGAGGTTATAAAACACCTAAACAGATCAATAACAAGCAATGAGATTAAAGCAGTGATAAAAAGTCTACCAACAACAAAAAAAAAGACCAGGATCAGACAGTTTGCTGCTGAATTTTATAAGACCTTTGAAGAACTAACACAAATGCTCTTCAAACTATTCCATGAAATAGGGAATGAATACGATGGAAACACTAATATAACTCAAATATCTTTATTAATATCAAAGTAGAAGTTGGGAAAATGGATATTACAAGCAATAGAAGGTATAATAATCTCAAATGTACATATGCCTAATAACAGTACTTTGAAATGCACTAAGCAAAAACAGAACTGAAAAGGGGAGTAGACAAATTCACAATTATAAGAACCCACTCTTTCAATAACCAATAGAACAAGTAAGCAGAAAAACAATAAGGATAGAAAAGATTGAAAAACACTGTCAATTAATTTGACCTAATTGGCATTTACAGAACACTACATCCAACATCATTAGAACACACATTCTTTTCAAAGGTACATGGAACATTTAAAAAGACATATTGTACCTTATTCTGGGCCATAAAACAAACCTAAATATTTTGAAAGAATTCAAGTTATGCAAAGTAGATTCTCAAACCATAATACAAATTAACTCTATATTAATAAAAGAAAAAAATAGAGAAAATCCCCAAATATTCAGAAATTAAATGACACATTTCTAAATAACTAGAAGTCACAGGAGAAATTTTAAAATATTTTGAACTGAATGAAATGGAAACACAACCCACCAAAGTATGTAGAATGCAGCTAAAAGCAATGCTTAAAGGGAAATTTATGGCATCTGATGTTAATATTAAAAAGAAGAAAAGTCTCAAATCAATTATCTAGACTTTTACATTAAGAAGCTAGAAGAGGAGAAAATTAAACCCAAAGCAAACTGAAAGGAGGAAATAATAAAAAGTACAATTAATAAAATTATTTAATATATATTTATAAATATAATATATATTAATATATAAATCATTAATATATTATATATTTTAAATAATACAGAAAGTTAATGAAATAAAATAAACCAGATCTTTGAAGAGATCTACAAACCCTGTACACAATTTTCTGATTTGTTTTAGATTTTGTTATATAACTACAAATATAGTTCATACAGTTAAAGGTTACCACAGTTTGTCATTTTCTAAGCTGTGTTTGATGCTACTGTTATTGTTGATTGTACTACTTTAGCCAAAATGACATAATTGTTCTAATCAGTTGTTCTTCCTGGTACACTGACTGAGGGTCTAAACAATACTATAGGCCAATCCCAAAGAATGAGGGGCCAGGCTAAATAGGCAGCAACTTCTCATCCCCAAAACTGAAGAGGTAAGATCTTGCAACAGACTGAAAACCCAAAGTCCAGTCACACCTGGAAAACATCCCTGAGAAGTGGTCATTTCCTAAGGGTTCTGCATGCTAGCAATAGAGCTACTTGCCATAGCAATTTACAAGCATCAACCCAGGAATTAAACTAAAAAAATAGAAAATGAGAAGACACTTAAGCAAGATGCAACCCCAAATTTCCAGTTGTTCAAAGGCAAATTCAGTGGGCAACGAAGTGGAAAAGTTTGAAAGCCACTTGCCTAGGCTCTTTCAAGTGGAAACAGTAGAAGTAACAAAGCAGATGAATGAGGCTCTAGAAAAAAATCAAATCACAAATGATTTCTCAGATAACTACAGAGATGGTGTCCATAATGAAAGACATGATTAGTGACTCTAGAAGCAGATACAGATAAAAATTAATAGAGGAGTTTTGGAAAATAATGGAAACTATGACTGCCCAAAAATGGGAAAGAAATGGAATCCATGAAATGGATTCAAACAGATATCCAGGAGATTAAAAATGACACAGAAATTATAAACAGCAGAAGACAAAATATCAGATATGTAATACAGGATTGCAGTTAGTGATCATGAAAAGATTTCTTAAAATTAGCAAAGAATCATGAAAAATCAAACCAACAGTGCTAGACAATGCAAAGAAGAATAACATAGGATTGATCAGAGTTGATGAAAAAGCAGGATATAGTGCAAAGGACATAAAAAACCTTTTCATAGAAGTAATGGCAGAAAACTTCCCAGCATGGAAAAAGAATTTGACATACAGATAAGTGAGATATACAGAACTCCAACTGGTACATGATAAAAAAAAAAAATCTACACCAAGGCATATAATAGTTAAAATGTTCCAAAATGTTCTGAAGGACATTCTAGAAAAAGATAAAAAAGGCTAAAGCTCCATGAACCCCAACAGAATGAACCCACCAGGCAAGGCAAGCAATTAAACATAGGAGGATAAAAAGGGATCTAACAAAAATAACGTGATGAAGATATATCAATACATATCAGTTATAACCATCAATGTAAATGGTCTGAATTCACCAAGAAAAAAAAACAGACTGGCAGAATGGATCAAGAAGCAAGATCCAACAATATGCTACATACAAGAAGTACATGTAATTCAAAAAGAAATTCATACACTGAAACTTAAGGAATGGAAAACAATACTCCATGCAACAGGAACCTGGAAAAAATCTGTGATAGCTATTCTATTTGCAGACAAAGTGGATTTCAAACCAAGACTGATTAAGAGAGACAAAGAAGGTCACTATATCCTTGCAAACAGAACAATCTAAGAGGAAGAGATAACAATAATAAATATATATGCACCAAATACCAGAACACCCAACTATAAAAAACAAATGTTAATGGACATGAAAAATCAAATAAACACTGACACAATTATAATGGTCCTCAGTACCCCACTGTCACAGAGACAGATTAAGTAGACAAAAAAATCAATAAAGAAATATCGGAACTGAACAAAACTTTTGAGCAAATGAACTTGGAAGATGTCTACAGAGTGTTCCACCCCACAACATCAGAATACACACTCTTATCAGCTGCACATGGTATGCTCTCCAAAATAGACCACATACTAGCTAATAGAATATGTTTAAGTAAATGCAAAGGAGTTGAAATTACCCTATAAGGTACTTATATCATCATGTAAGAATTAAATAAGTTATTCCATGGCAAGCACTTAAGTGCTTTTCATATATAATGAGTACTTTTTAAGGGTAACTGTTACTAATGTTCAATAAAATAAATGAAATTTTCCCATGTGCAAGGCCCTACACAATGAATGAAGAACATAAAAGTTAAAGTTAACCCTATGAGGCCCACATCTACTCTATTGGCAATGTGGAAAGACTAAACACCGTATGCATAATAACAGACCATAGTGCAATGAAATTGGAAGTCAATGGCAAAAGAAACCACAAGAACTGCATAAACATATAAAAATTAAATAACACCTTCTTCAACAACCAATAGGTCACAGATGAAATTTAAAAAATTAGACACTTTCTACAATTAAATGATAATGCAAATACAACATACCAGAACTTATAGGATGCACTGAAAGCAATCCTACAGTGGAAATTTATAACAGTGAATTCCCATATCAGAAAAAACAGAGCAAGCTCAAATAAACAACCTAATGTTGAACCTCAAGCTTCTAGAAAACGAAGAGCAACTCAAGTCCAAAGCTCATATGAGAGAGGAAATTATAAAGATCAGAGGAGAAATTAATACAATGGAGACTAAGAAAACAATACAAATATTTGATAAATCAAAGAGTTGGTTCCTTGAAAAATTAAATAAAATTGGCAAACCCTTAGCCAACCTTATCAAAAAAAAGGAAAGAAAAGACTCAAATCTATGCAATTAGGAATGAAAAAGGTGAAATCACAACAGATTCTGCAGAAATCCAGAAAACCATCAATACCTACTTCAAGAACCAGTATTCTAGGGCTGGGGATTTAGCTCAGTGGTTCCACCACCTGCCTCACAAGCTCAAGGTCCCAAATTCAATCCCTCATACAAAAAAAAAAAAGAACCAGTATTCTAATAAGATGGAAAACACAGAAGAAATGGACAGATTCCTAGATACATATGAATTACCAAAGTTGAACCAAGAAGATATAAGAACTCTAAATACACCAATATCAATCAATGAAATTGAAGATATAATTAAAAACCTATCAACAACAAAAAGGGCAGGCCCTAATAGAATCACTGCTTAATTCTACAAGAAAGGTAGAGAAAACCTAAGACTACTACTTCTCAAACTTTTTAATTAATCAATCTGACTTGGAAGTTGTACTTGGGTAGGAAGAACCAATATAGTGAAAATGGCCATACTCCCAAAATTGTTATACAGATTTAATGCAATCCCGATCAAAACACCAATAGCATAACTCACAGAATTAGAGAAAACAAACCAAAAATTCATTTGGAACCAGAAGAGACCTAGAATACCAAAAGCAATTCTGGGCAACAAAGGCAAGGCAAGGGACATTATAGGCCCTGATTTGAAATTATACTACAAAGCTACTGTGATTAAAAACAGCATGATACTGGCAAAAAACAGATCCAAGGATCAATGGAACAGATTCAAAGATGCAGAAACAACTCCAAACACTCAGCCACCTTATCTTTGACAAAGGAACCAAACATCTTCAATAGAAGATAGCCTCTTTAATAAATGGTGTTGGAAAAACTGGCTTTCCACATGGCAAAGACTTAAAACTAGACTGTTATCTCTCACCATGCACTAAACTAAAACTAAAATGGATCAAAGATCTAAATATTAAAACAGAAACACTAAATCTCCTGGAAGATAGAATAGAATAGGTAGAACTCTTGAAGACATATGTGTAGGCAAAGACTTTATGAATAAAACCCCAATCATACAGGAAATACCACAGAGAATCAACAATTGGGATCCCATCTTATTAAAAAGCTTTTGCACACACACACACACACACACACACACTAACAGAGTGAAGAGACAACCTATAGTGTGAGAAAAAAATTTTCCGCTGTTCCTCAGAAAAAGAACTAATATCTAGAATACATAAACAACTCAAAAAATCAGACAGGGCCAGGGATTTAGCTCAGTGGTTCTGCCGCCTGCCTCAAAAGCTCAAGGTCCTGAGTTCGATCGCCAGTACCAAAAAAAAAAAAAATCACACTCTGCCAAATTTAAGGACCCAATCCAAAAATGAGCATCTGAAATGGATACACACTTCTCAGATGAAGAAATACAAATGGCAAATAAATACAAGAAAAGAAAATGTTCAACATCACTGGTCATTCAAGAGATGCAAGTTAAAACAATGTTGAGATTCTATCTTGCTCTAGAAAGAATAGCTATTATCAAGAAATCAGCCAGAACAAATGCTAGCAGAACACTTTTAAGTAAGCACAAAGGAATTGAAGTTATCCCCTGTATATTAACAGACCATAGTGTGATGAAGTTGGAGATCAATGGCAAAAGAAACAGGAAAAATTACATAAACACATGGAAATTGAACAACACACTTTTGAATAACCAATGGGTCACAGAGGAAATTAAAGAAGAAATCAGAGAGTTCCTACAATTAAATGGCAATGACAATACAAAATATAGGAATCTACGGGACACAGTGAAAACACTCTTAGGGAGGAAATTCATAGCAGTGAATAATCATATTAGGAAAACAGAGTGAATCCAATTAAACAATGCGATTCTGAAACTCAAATTCCTAGAAAAAGAAGAGGAGGACAAATGCAAAGCTCATATAAGGGAGGAAATCATAAAGATTAGAGCAGAAATCAATGCAATGGAGACTAAGAAAATGATACAAAAAAATCAATGAAGCCAAGAGTTGATTCTTCAAAAGAATAAACTAAATTGCCAAACCCTTAGCAGACCTTATCAGAAAAAGGAAAGAAAAGGCCCAAATCCGTGCAATTAGGAAGGAAAAGGATGAAATTACAATGGAACCAGCAGAAATCCAGGGGATCATCAATACCTACTTCCAGAACCTATACACCAATAAGATGGACAACACAGAAGAAATGGACAGATTCCTAGATATGTATGAATTAACAAAGTTGAAGGAAGAGGACCTAAAAATTCTAAACAATATCAATCAATGAAATTGGAAACGTATTTAAAAACTTACCAACTAAGAAAAGCCCAGGTCCTGAGGTCATAGCTGCTGAATTCTACAAGACATTTAGAGAGGAACTACTGCCAATATTGTTTAAACTCTTCAATGAAATTGAAAGGGAAGCAATACTCCCAAATTCATTTCTAGAAGTAAACATCACCTTGATCACCAAAACAGAGAAAGACCCAATCAAAAAAGAGAACTATAGGCCAATCTCACTAATGAACATAGATGCAAAAATCCTTAATAAGATACTGGAAAATAGAATGCAGAAGATCATCAAGAAGATCATACATCCTGATCAAGTGGGATTCATCACAGGGATGTAGAGATGGTTCAACATATGCAAATCAATCAATGTAATACACTATATCAATAGAGTCAAGAACAAAAATGATACGATCATCTCAATAGATGCAGAAAAAGCATTTGACAAAATCCAACATGAATTTACTATGAAAACCCTATAAAAAATTAGAATACACAGTCTCTATATCAGTCTGATAAAATCCATCTATGAAAAACCAACAGCCAATATCATACTAAATGGTCAAAAACTGAAATCCTTCACACTCAAATCAGGAACAAGATAAGGATGTCCACTATCACCACTCCTGTTCAATATACTTTTGGAATCATTAGCCACAGCAATTAGACAAGAGAAAGAAATAAAAAGAATAAAGATAGGAAATGAAGAAGTCAAATTGTCATTATTTGCAGATGACATGATACTCTATATAGAAGACCCCAAGAACTCCACCAAAAGTCTTCTAAACTGAATAACCAAATTCAGAAGAGTAGCTAGATCCAACATCAACACAAAAAAAAATCAATAGCGTCCCTCTACATGAACAACAGACTCACTGAGAGAGAAATAGGGCAAACAGTTTGTTTCACATAGCATCCAAGAAACTGAAATATCTAGGAATCAACCTAACAAAAGAAATCAAAGACCTCTTCTCCAAAAACTATAGCAGTCTGAAAAGAGAGATTGAAGGCAATATCAGAAAATGGAAAGAAATCCCCTGCTCCTGGATAGGAAGGATTAATATAGTGAAAATGGCCATACTTCCAAAACTGCTATATAGATTCAATGCAATCCCAATTGAAATCCCAGCAGCATACTTCATGGACCTTGAGAAAAACAATCCAAAACTTCATTTGGAACAAGAAGAGACCCAGAATAGCAAAAGCAATTCTCGGTAACAGAGACATGACAGGGGGTATCACAACCCCCAACTTGAAACTATACTACAAAGCTACTGTGATAAAAACACCATGGTACTGGCAAAGAAACAGACCCGAGGACAAGTGGAACAAATTAGAAGATGCAGAAACAACTCCAGACACACTCAGCCACCTCATCTTCAACAAAGGAGCCAAACACCCTCACTGGAGGAAAAATAGCCTCTTTCAGAAATGGTGCTGGAAAAATTGGGTTTCAACTTGTCAAAGATTAAAACTAGACCTATATCTCTCACCATGCACTAAACTAAAATCGAAATGGATTAAAGATCTAAATATTAAATCAGCAACACTGACCTGACTGGAACAGAGGTTAGGTAGAACTCTTGAAGACATTGGGGTAGGAAAAGATTTTATGAAGAAAACCTCAGTTGCCCATGAACTATCACAAACAGTCAATAAGTGGGATCTCTTCTTAGGAAAAAGCTTCTACACAGCAAGAGAAACCACCAACAGTGTGAAGAGACAACCCACAATGTGAGAAAAAATTTTTACCTGCTGCTCCTCAGACAAAGATCTGCTATCTAGAATCTATAAATACCTTTAAAACATCAGACCTCCCAATTTGAAAGACCCAATCCAAAAATGGGCATCTGAAATGAACATACATTTCTCATACAAATAATTAGAAATAGCAAATAAACATATGAAAAAATGTTCACCATCACTAGTCATCAGAGAGATGCAGATGAAAACAACGCTGAGATTCCACCTCACTCCAGAAAGAATGGCTGCTATCGTGAAATCAACCAATAACAAATGCTGGCGGGGCTGTGGGGAAAGAGGAACACTGCTCTACTGCTGTTGGGAGTGTAGACTGGCACAACCACTGTGGAAATCAGTATGGAGATACCTCAAAGAACTAGGACTGGAAGTCCCATTTGACCCAGCTATTCCCTGCTGGGTGTCTTCCTCAAAGAATTAAAAGAATCATACCACAGTGATACATGTGCACCCATGTTCATAGCAGCACAATTTGTAATAGCTAAAACCTTGAAGCAGCCCAATTGTCCATCAAATGGAGATTGGATAAAGAAAATGTGGTTTTTTTATAAAATGGAGTACTACTCAGCCATAAAAAGGGAAATTTTTCTTTCAGGAACAGAAGACTTCCCTGGAAAATTCATCAAAATGTTGAAGAAAGTTTAACAATTCTCCATAAAATCTTCCAGAATGTAGAAGAAAAAAGAATACTTCTCAACTTACTTAATGGGACTAGTTTTCTACTGATAGCACATTCAGACAAAAATATAATATAAAAGAAAACTAGAAACCAATATCCTTCATGAATATAAAAGTAAAAACCCTTTTGAAAAACTAACAAATCAAATCCAGCAATAAAGAAAAATGGATAATACAAGATCAAGGTGACTTATCTCAGGAATGAAAGAGATGTTCAACATTAAAAATATCAATATGTGGAGGCCAGGGGATTTAACTCAGTAGCACTGCACCTGCCTCATTAGTTTTTCTTACATTATTGCAATGGCTAGGACTTCTAATGTGATTTTGAAGCAATGGGAGCAGATAACCTTGCCTTGTTTTCTATCTTAGGGGGAAAGCATTCAGAGATTTTTTTGCCATTAAATACTATATTACTAGCTGGATGTATTCTGTAGATGCTATTTTTCATATTGAAAGAATTGCTTCTATTTCTAGTAGGCTAAAAAGTTTTATTACAAATGGATGTTGAATTTTTCAAACCACAGCTACACCCCATAATTCCCATCATTCCTCAGCACTGCTCTTGACAGGCAACCACCACTGCGCATTTTCTCAAGCCTCATCCCTGGCAGGTAACCGCAACTCCTTTTCACTTATGTCCCCCCTCAGAAGCCTCATTTTGACACTTTACCTTCACATTCTCCTTTATGCTCATGACCCTGTGTAAGAACATATAGCCTATTTGAGAGTTGCCAGTCTGGCCTAAGTGCCAGAGCAGTTTCTCTCAGGTTTGTTCTAAATAAACCTGTCCTGACTGGTGAGCTCATACCTTTGTTTTTCCTTCTTTTTTCCTAACAATGTCAATATACAAAAAGTCATGGTATCTGTACTCGTAACAGTGAACACTTAGAAACTGAAATTTATAAAAGATTTATAATAGCACAAAAACCATACATGTTACATATATGACTAATAAAATATGTGCAGTGTCAATGTATTGAAAACTAAAAAATTGATATTAGAAAGCAAAAAGGACCTAAATAAATACAGAGTTATATTGATCATGAAATTGAAGACTCTATGTTAATTAAGATGTCAAGTAACCCTAAAGGATACTATGGATTAAATTCAATTTTAGTCAAAATCTCTGCAGGAATTTTTAATAAGAGTGGAAGCAAGGAGACTACCGCAGTAGCTTGGACAGAAAGTGACCTTCGAACCTACCAGCACATAAGTCATCAGTGAACAGCCCTCTGGAGGCAGTTTCAGTGAAGGGGCAAAGGGAGAGTCAGGCTGTAAGGGCAAGGAGTGAGAGGCAACTCACACAGTGAGTTCCTTTCAGAAACAGTTCACAGATGCAGGGACATAGGAATGCTTACAACAGAAGGGCACCCTGATGCTTTTTATGTCATCTTAAAGCTATAATATGATTCTTGATATCAGGAAGAAATAAAAGGGTGGTATTGTCATTCCACTGCCTCTAAGTGGAGAACACACATATCACTCTCATCACATCTCTGAAAGGACTGTCTTAAAACAGATTCAGTGGTTTTTGTTTTGGTCTTGTATTTAAGTGTCTTCACAGCTTTCAATACAGAAAGGCACTTTCTCCTTTGTAAAATCTCTCCCATGGTTTCCATCATAATCTTCTCTTCTGGGTCCTCTCCTGCCTTTCTCTGTTTCTCAGTCTCCTTCTTGGACTGAAGAAGTACATACCTTCCTAACACATGCTGATGAAGCTATCTGGGGTACCTTGTGAGTGCCTGGATTTAGCACCAAATGAAACCAGGATGTGAATCCTAGTTTTTTCATTGTCTAGCAACAATTTTTGCCACATTACTCCTCTGACCTTCAGGTTTTCTGTTTGTAAAATGGGTATACTTGATTCTACTTCATTGTATTACCATGACAATGAAATTGGATTGTGTATTGAGGTGAAAATCTCAGAACAATACTTGTAGTAGATCACAGCAACAAATATGTGCAGCTCTTGGTAGCATAAAATGTTTCTGACAGTAATGCTCAATAATAGGGACATGGTTAACAAGTCAGGCTACATACACCATGATTTATTTATAGAATACTGTATAATACAGCCATTAAAAATAATGTTCTGAAGAATATTTAATGGCACAGAAAAATGATCACAATATAATTTTAAGAGAAAAATATGCTATAAAATTCAAGACCCTATTCTTAAAAGAAAGTGTGTGTGTGTGTGTGTGTGTGTGTGTGTGTGTGTGTGTGTGAGATGTACATGTATTTAGGAAAAAAACTAAGAAGAAATGTAGCAAAATGTTAGCTGGTTATTCCTTCTTTTTAAATTGTTTATATTCTACATTTTCAAGTTTCTCTAATGAACATGTACTGTTCTCATAACAATAGATTTTATTTTTAAAACTGAGTCATCAATTTATCTATCCAACAAAGAGGCTTGCTCTAGCACATATTGTGCATCAAGCAATGTGGGGAAATTGTGTTGAAAAAGTTAACAGGAAGGATTTTCTCAAGACACCCAGTAGACTTGCATTTAATTTTCCATAATTGTTTTATGCACTAGTTTTTTTGTCCACCTGTAAATCATTTAGTCTCTGGGGAAGGAAGTTTTTGGGTCACCTGTCTGTAGCCCTACAGCATCATACTCCGTGAACATGGGAAGAAACTGGTAATGTTTCACTTTAACAACTGAGGATTGATTGAAGTAGCCAATTTCCGAAAACCAGTGATTATAGGAGGAACAGATAAGATCTCTTCCTATTTGGGGCTAGTATCTGTCCCCTTCCTCCATTGTCCTGGGGGTAAAGTGTACCACCTCTAAGGGTCTTTCTGAAAGCACAGGAGTTATGTGTCTGAGGTGGTCCTCTGTAAGAGAAACCTCTCCTTCAGGCTCCATGGAAGATACACTGAACTGTCTTTTCCCACATTCAGCAACTTCAGACCATGGAAGGAATTCTCCACTATTTTTATACCCTGGGTCCCTTGGGCAAAAGATAAAGCCCACAGACTTTGCTTACAATAATGTATTTTAGCACATAAAATAAATATACACAATTACAGACAAAACTAAGTATACTGAAGTTCAATTTATCAAAATGTTATGTTTTAAGTGTAGGTATTACAGGGTTGGGAATGTAGCTCAGTGGCAGAGCCCTTGCCTAGCATGCCCAAGGCACTGGGTTTGATTCCCAACATTACAAAAAAAAATATGTGCATAATGTAAGAATCAATTTGCTTCTTTTAATCACATTTTTTAAAATAAGACATTCCATCTGAAATGCAGTTAAAGTAAGTTAAATCTTATTTTTTGAAAGACAAAAAGGCTGGTTTCACTCAGTTTGAATAAGAACACAAAATGATGGGATGTCTTTGATGAGATAGTACATTTGTCAATTTGTAAAGCCAATTGATTTTGATGTGTGTGTGTATGTGTGTGTGTACAATGCTAAAAATCCAATTCTCAAAGATACATTGTGAAATAGAATTACATTTTCCATACTATTTACAAAATAGAGAGAGTGAGTTCCCTCCAGGAGCAACAGAACTCTCCAAGGCTTTTTAAAACTCCAGTTGTAGTAATTTTTTGGTCCAAAGGTCAATTAGTTCATCTTTGACTAAGTCAATACCTTTGAGATAGTTTATATTAGCAAGAAAAAGAACATGACACTCTGGTTCAGATTTGATACCAGCAAGATACAGTATAAACAATTTTTTAAGAATTTAAAAGTATTTCTATGTGTTTGTAGACTTTTCTTTCTAAATCAGCTGACAGAATTTTGTATCTCAACCCCATTGAAATAAAACAATTCCTGGATTTGCATATTTGCAGAGATGTCAACCTCTGCTCTCCTTTCATAACAGCAGCTCAGCCAAGAAGTCTGGCAGTGTTCTCAGGAACATCCATAACCATGGTATCACAGCCTTGAATTGAAATACTCACCTCATTCAGATGATCAAATGCTGGTGGGGGTGTGGGGAGAAAGGAACCCTTCTCCACTGTTAGTGGGAGTGTAAACTGGTGCAACCACTGTGGAAATCGGTATGGAGATACCTCGAAAAGCTAGGATTAGAGGTCCCATTTGACCCAGATATCTTCCTAAAAGAATTAAAAGCATCATACCATAGCAATATATGTGCACCAATGTTTATAGTGGCACAGTTTTTAATAGCTAAATCTCGGAAATAGCCCAAATGCTCATCAACTGGTGACTGGATAAAGAAAAATGTGGTTTTTTATTGAAATGGAGTACTACTCAGCCATGAAGAATGAGAAACTAGAAACATTTATAGCTAAATGGATGCACATTGAAGCCATACTCTTAAATGAAATAAATAGGACACACAGGTGTAAATACTGAATAGTTTCTCTGGTGTGAGAAACTGAAAGTGTAAATGAGGATCAGAATGTATAATAGATCACGTGAAATACAAAGAAAAGGTCCAAAGGGGAAGAGGAAGGGGAAGTGGGAAGGGTAGGGGAAAGGAAAGAAGGGAAAGGAAAAATATGAGAAAAGGAAAAAAAATGGAAACAAAGTCTTTGTAAATAGAGAGGGCTGGAGGGGCTGAAGGGAGGGCAGGGGAATGGGGAAAAAATAAGAACGAAGATACATTATGTAAAGGTACAAATTCCCAATGATGAATGTCATCATATTATATACCTAAAATGTACCAATAAACTTAATGAATTTTTTTTTTAAAAAAAAGAGTAGCTATGGGTAAGCCAACCCATAAACAAATTTCTGTCTTGCAAAATGTTCTAAGAGGGGGTTTTCTGTTTCATTTAGAAAAAAAATTCTTTCGCTTAAAATTCACTGAGCTTCTCTGAGGAAAAGAAGCACTTTCTTTTATGATATTATTTCTTAACAAAACCTTCAAAACCACTATGATTCAGAGACCAACTTTTGATAAAGTTGATGATTTTTTTGACAAAACCTCTCAGGATTTTTGTGAGAACCAGACTTTGTCTGTGTTGAATGGAATAAGTGAAAACAACACAAGGTGTTTGCTTATTACCTAAAATAGTCAGTAGCAAAGTCAGACGCACAACCAAGCGTCACAGGAGCTCCATCTGTGCTGGATATGAACCTTATCTGTCCTGTCAGGTTTGTTTGATACACACACACACACACACACACACACACACACACACACACACTCACATACACATTTCCAAAACATCAGGCATCTTTTGCTTTCCAGACACTCACAAAACAAGAATTCTTCTTTGTTGCTGTCAGCAGCACATCATGAATAAAACAAACAGGTGGATAGTGGAAATATAGCTGTAGTTTCATCCAGTGACTTGATGAAGGGAATGACAAAGCTGCCAATTCCTTCATAATGTGTGTGAGTCAGCTTTCCACCACTGTAACAGATACTTAAAATAAGCAAGATATAAGAAGTAAAGGTTTATTTTAGCTCACAGGTTTGGAGGTTTCAGTCCATGTCTGATTAAACTCATTGCTTTTGAGACTGTGGCAAGGCAGCACACCATGGTGAGATCATGAGGCAGAGGAAGCTGCTCACCTCATGGCATCCAGAAAGCAAAAAGAGAGAAGCAGGTCCTAATATCCCCAGGGGCCTAACTTCCTGCTACTACATCCCACCTGCTGAAAGTTCCACCACCTCCCAACAGTACCTCAGGTAACCAAGCCTACAACATGTGGGCCTTTGGGGGACATTCATCCAAATAATAGTAGAACATGTCGAGACATGGAGCTATTTTTCATGGAAGTGCCTCATTTGACTAGGGAACCACTTCCATTTTCTACCCCTGTTTCAGCTCACAAATTACTCCACATTCCTGGTATATGGTGCTTTTAGGTAAAGTTTCTCTAGTAGTGTGAGGCTTCTTTTGTCTAGCATCTGGTAAGATGCATCTGTTAAGAAGCTTCAAGAATGCTTCCAGAAAAGATGTTCGAGAAATTACATGTCCATGTATTGGAAGTATCCCAGCTTTTCTAAATTGAATTTTCTTCCTACACAAGCACACAGAACTATTCATTTTCTTTGGGTACATTTTTAAATGGTCATAAAAGAAGCACTCTTTCAGTCTCCATGCCTCAAAACTCCATTCTCAAAAACTTTTCCACAAAAAAAGAAAGTGTCTTTGTGACTTTTTGTCCCATTACTTTTTTAATGTAAATAAAGCCAGATACACAGTTTTCATTGGATCTTCCTTTTGTTCTTTTTTTTCATTTGTTTGTTTCTTTGGTTTTCCCAGTGCAAGATAAATTGGGTCTATAAAAAAATAAAACTAAGACAAAATATTTTATTGTGCTGACATTCTTTGACACTTAAATATTTTGGGGTTCATCCAGGTGGGCTAGCAGCAGCAGCACTTACAAGTTTCTTGGAAGATAATCACCAGGATCCACAGGTACTTGGAAATGGGTGGCAAACAAAAACCCCAAACAAGAGAATGCAACTTGAAAGAGAAGTCTACAAGATGAACTCCAGTATCAGAGGTATTTAGAAAAAAGAAACAAGGCTGTGCTCCAACCACAGCACTGTTAAGGGCCTTGGTCCAGCAAATACCCCATCTTGGAAAAAGATCTAACCCCCTGAAGGAAGAAGCCTAGTACAGCAACAGTACAGTGCCTGTGACCAGTGTGATGGGGCATGGAGAAAAGACCCTGGAGCAATGTCACTGTGGTCACTCTCCCGCCACCTTCCCAAACCCCACCAAGTTCTGTTCCCATGTAGTATCCAGTCCACCACTCACTGCCCACCTTCCAAATGCCACAGAGAACTCAGCACCCACATGGGATTCATCCCACCACCACCAAAAGTAGCTAAGCTCAGCACCCATGTGAGCTACCATCTACTGGCTCTCAAACACTATTGAATTCCAAACAGAAAGACCCTCCTCCATGAAGCCCTAAATATAAATGAATCCAGGGGCTAGAGAGAGACTATTTGAGAGGCCAGGACAGAGTTTGGCATGGGCAGAAAGCCAAAGAATGGCAAGGCCAAAAGATATTGCATGGCACACTTACCTGGAGAGGCACAGAAAGAGAAATGTAAGTAGCTGCAGTGATTACCATGGAGGGAAAGACTTGGAGGTCAAGAAAGTCTCTCCAGAGAGCAGCAGAAGATAAGAACTTGACCAGAACTGCTGTACACTCCGCTCTCCAATACAACTGAAAGTGTATAATCATAAGACAGAGACAAAAACCTCTGGTCATATTATGTTGAACTGGTTGATTAGTTCCATGATCACTAAAATATATCCAAAGCCAAAATCACTTCAAAGAGACACATATATTAAATAAAGAAATCTTCACAATAGCAAGTTTTTCTACCTGAATTGATCTTAAACCTCAGCACAAAAACAGAGAAACATGAGAAAACAAGCCAACACAATGTTTGCAAAAACTTAACTACCCGAAAACTGATCCCACAGGCACTGAAGTGGAGTAAATTTAGGCAAAGAACTCAAAAACAAAATGGCTAAAATGTTTGAAGAGATCAAAAAAGAAATGAAACCAAATACACAAGATGTTCAGTGAGCTTAAGGAAAATGTAAATAAACAGATAAAGGATTTAATTAATAAAATGTTTAACAAGCTTAAAGAATACACAAAAAGTTGACTGAATGAAGGAAAATAATGAAATATATGAAGGACCACTATTGTAAAGAATTAAAGAATATGAAAATAAATTAAGCAGAAATATTGAATATGAAAAAATTCAATTGGAATTATGGGTAACACAAGTGACCAATCTGAGGCAAGACTGCTGGAACTTGAAGACAAATTTAGTATAATAAATCACGTACTCAGTGAAACCCTAAAATCAAGAAGACATCAATCCATCCCGCCACTCCCAGCCCAGAGGTAGGGGCTTCTAAGCCACAGTCCCACTGCTCCTGGTACAGAGGAAGGGGCTTCTGGGCCACCACCCAGCCCCCTGCTACCTGCCCAGAGGAAGGGGCTTCTCAGCCACCATCCATCCCACCACTACCAGCCCAGAGGAAAGGGCTTTAGGGCTGCCATCCATGCTGCCACTCCCAGCCCAGAGGAAGGAGCTTCCAGGCGACCATCCCACCTGCCACTCCTGGCCCATGTCTCACCTCTCCCAGCTCAGAGGAGGTGAGCCACGCAAGCGCCAACAGCACCCCCTCCCCCGGGTTGAAATTACAACACATGTAAATAAGTCTCAAAACCAGACTTCCAGATGACCTACAGCAACCCCAAAGGGAATGGTATGGAACACAATGGGACTCAACAACCTGGACCCACTGAACTGGCAACAAAAGGGGATCTGAAAAAATTGAAATCAGAAATAATTTCTCACATAACAGGAAAGACTGTGCTCCTAGTGCAAGACATGATTAATAAATCTAGAGAGGAGCTCAGGAACATGATGGAATCCCAGCATAGGAAACAAATGGAATCCATAAAACAGATGCAAACAGATTTCCAGGAGATGTAAAACTACAATGAAAGTCTACATAGCAGAATGAGCCAATGTGAGGAGAGAATTTCAGATATAGAAGAAAAGATTGCAATTAATGACCAGAAAAAGGAAAATTGCTTCAAAATTATAAGGGAACACAAAAAAATCAATACAGCAGCTGCTAGACAATGCAAAGAAGAATAACATAAGACTGATTGGAGTCAGTGAAGAAACAAGAGAGAGTGCAGACAACATAAAAAAAAAACTTCACAGAAGTAATGGCAGAAAACTTCCCAAGCAGGGGAAAAGAACTTGACATACAGATAAATGAGGCATATAGGACTCCAAATAGCCTTGATCAAAAAACATCTACACATAGGCATAAAATTGTTAAGGTTCCAGAAGCTCAACAGAAGAGCAAAGTTCTACAAGCAGTTAGAAAAAAGAAACAAATCACATACAAAAGAAAGCCCATCAGAATCACAGCAGACTTCTCAACACAAACCATCAAGGCAAGAAGAGCTTGGAGTGACATATTCCAAGCCCTAAAAGAAAACAGCGTCCAACCCAGATTGACGTACCCTGTAAAACTATCTTTCAAAATTGATGGAGAAATAAGATACTTTCGTGACAAAGAGCACCTTAGGAACTTCGTGAATACCAAATCAGCACTCCAAAATTTTTACACAATATCCTAGGAACAGACATTGAGGATCACAACCCCAGGAAGCAAAGCAGAATGAACCCATCTGGCATGACAAGAAACTAAATGTAAAGGGAGAGAACCCAACAAAAAGAAAAAGTCATGGAAATGATAAGTCAATATTTTTCAGTTATAACCATCAACGTTAATGGTCTCAATTCACCAATCAAAAGAAATAGACTGCCAGAATGGGTCAAGAAGCAAAATCCAACAATATGCTGCATAGAAGAAACACACTGAAGTCAAAATGAAACTTATAGACTGAAAGTTAAAGGGTGGAAAACAATACTCCATGCGACAGGAACCTGAAAAAAAGCAGGAGTAGCTATTCTCTTTGCAGATCAAGTAGATTTCAAACCAGCACTGAATAAGACAGGCGAAGAAAGACACTACATCCTTGTAAAGGGGACAATCCAAGAGGAAGAGATGACAATCATAAATATCTATGCACCAAACACTAGTGCACCCAACTATATAAAACAAATACTAACAGACATGAAAAGTCATATATGCACTAATACAATTGTGGTGGGGGACCTCAACACCCCACTGGCACAAATAGATCAACTAGCCTAAAAATAAGTAATGAAATACTAGAACTCAATCGAACTCTTGAACAAATGAACTTAACAGATGTTTACAGAGTGTTCCACCCCAATAAATCAGAATACAAATTCTTCTCAGCTGCACTTAGGTCATTCTCAAAAATAGACCACATACTCACACATAGAACATGTTTAAGTAAGTGCAAAGGAATTGAAGTTATCCCCTGTACATTATCAGACCATAGTGCGATGAAATTGGAGATCCATAGCAAAAGAAACTCAAAAAATTTCATAAACACGTGGAAATTGAACAACACACTTCTGAATAACCAATGGGTCACAGAGGAAGTTAAAGAAGAAATCAGACAGTTCCTTCAATTAAATGACAATGACAATACAACATATCGGAATCTATGGGACACAATGAAAGCAGTCTTACGAGGGAAATTCATAGCAGTGAATACGCATATTAGGAATACAGAATGAGCCCAATTAAACAACCTGATGCTGAACCTCAAGCTTCTAGAAAAAGAAGAACAGGACAACCCCAAAGCTCATACAAGGGAGGAAATTATAAAGATCAGAGCAGAAATCAATGCAATGGAGACTAAGAGAATGATACAAAAAATCAATGAAGCCAAGAGTTGGTTCTTCAAAAGAATCAACAAAATTGACAAACCTTTAGCCAACCTTGTCAGAAAAAGGAAAGAAAAGGCCCAAATCCATGCAATTAGGAATGAAAAGGGTGAAATGACAACAGACCCAGCAGAAATCCACAGGATCATCAATACCTACTTCCAGAACCTATACGCCAATAAGATGGAAAACACAGAAGAAATGGACAGATTCCTAGATACATATGAATTACCAAAGTTGAACAAAGAAGACCTAAAAATTCTGAACAACCCAATATCAACCAATAAAATTAAAAATGTAATTAAAAACTTATCAACTAAGAAAAGCCCAGGCCCTGATGGCTTCACTGATGAATTCTACAAGACATTTAGAGAGGAACTGCTGCCACTACTGTTTAAACTCTTCAATGAAATTGAAAGGGAAGCAATACTCCCAAATTCCTTCCTGGAAGCAAGCATCACCTTGATCCCCAAAGCAGAGAAAGACCCAACCGAAAAGTAGAACCATAGGGCAATCTCACTAATGAGCATAGATGCAAAAATCCTTAATAAGATACTGGAAAATAGAATGCAGAAGATCATCAAGAAGATCATACACCCTGATTAAGTGGGATTCATCCCAGGGATGCAGGGATGGTTCAATATATGCAAGTCAATCAGTGTAATACACTATATCAATAGAACCAAGGACAAAATCCATATGATTATCTCCATAAATGCACAAAAAGCATTTACCAAAATCCAACATGCATTTATGATAAAAACCCTACAAAATATTGGAAGAGATGGTCTCTACCTCAAACTGATAAAAGCCATCTATGAAAAACCAACAGCCAATATCATACTAAATGGTCACAAACTGAAATCCTTCACACTCAAATCAGGAACAAGACAAGGATGTCCACTAACACTACTCTTGTTCAATATAGTTCTGGAAACATTAGCCACAGCAATTAGGCAAGAGAAAGAAATAAAAGGAATAAAGATAGGAAATGAAGAAGTCAAATTGTCATTATTTGCAGATGACATGATACTCTATATAGAAAACCCCAAGAACTCCACCAAAAGTCTTTTAGACTTAATAACTAAATTCAGTCAAGTAGCTGGTTACAAGGTCAAAACACAAAAATCAATAGCTTTCCTCTACACGAATGACAGACTCACTGAGAGAGAAATAGGGCAAACAATTCCTTTCACAATAGGATACAAAAAACTGAAATACCTAGGAATCAACCTAACAAAAGAAATCAAAGACCTCTTCTCCAAAAACTATAGCACTGTGAAAAAAGAGATTGAAGATGATATCAGAAAATGGACAGACATCCCCTGCTCCTGGATAGGAAGGATTAATATAGGGAAAATGGCCATACTCCCAAAGCTGCTATATAGATTCAGTGCAATTCCAATTCAGATCCCAGCAGCAAACTTCACGGACTTGAGAAAACAATCCAAAAATTCATTTGGAACAAGAAGAGACCCAGAATAGCAAAAGAAATTCTAGGTAATAGAGACATGACAGGGGGTATCACAATCCCCAACCTGCAACTATACTGCAAAGCTACTGTGATAAAAACAGCATGGTACCGGCAAAGAAACAAACCTGAGGACCAGTGGAACAGATTAGAAGATGCCAAAACAACTCCAGACACACTCAGCCATCTTCGATAAAGGAGCCAAACACCCTCACTGGAGGAAAGATAGCCTCCTTAGGAAATAATGCTGGAAAAATTGGGTTAAAACTTGTCAAAGATTAAAACTAGACCTATATCTTTCACCATGCGCTAAACTAAAATCAAAATGGATTAAAGATCTAAATATTAAAATAGAAACACTGAACCAATTGGAACAGAGGTTATGTAGAACTCTTGAAGATATTGGAGTGGGAAAAGATTTTATGAACAAAATCTCAGTTGCCCATGAACTAGCACAAACAATCAACAAGTGAGATCTCTTCTTATTAAAAAGCTTCTGCACAGCAAGAGAAACCACCAACAGAGTGAAGAGACAACCCACAATGCGGGAAAAAATCTTCACCTGATTTTCCTCTGACAAAGGTCTACTATCTCAAATCTATATACAACTTAAAAAGATCAGACCTCCCAAACTTCAAGACCCAATCCAAAAATGGGCATCTGAACTGAACAGATATTTCTCAGACAAAAAGTAGAAATAGCAAATAAATACATGAAAAAATGTTCAACATCACTGGTCATTCGAAAGATGCAAATGATGACAATGCTGAGATTCCACCTCACTCCAGAAAGAAAGGCTGCTATCATGAAATCAACCAATAACAAGTGCTGGTGGGGCTGTGGGGAAAGAGGAACCCTGCTCCACTGCTGGTGGGAGTGTAGAGTGGTGCAACCACTGTGGAAATCAGTATGGAGATGCCTCAAAGAACTAGGACTGGAAGTCCCATTTGACCCCGCTATTCCACTGTTGGGGATCTTCCCCAAAGAATTAAAAGAATCATACCACACTGATATATGTGCACCCATGTTCATAGCAGCACAGTTTGTGACAGCTAAGACTTGGAAACAGCCCAAATGCCCATCAACTGGAGACTTGATCAAGAAAATGTGTTTTTTTTTATAAAATGGAGTACTATTCAGCCATAAAAAATGAGAAATTAGAGACATTTATAGCTAAGTGGATGCACATTGAGGCGATACTCAAGTGAAATAAATAGGTCACACATGTGTAAATACCGAATAGTTTCTCTGGTGTGAGAGACTGAAAGTGTAAAGAAGGACTAAATGTATAATAGGTAATGTGAAATAGGAAGAAAAGGGGCAAAGGGGAAGGAAGTGGGAGGGCTAGGGGAAAGGATAGAAGGGAATGGGATTAATATGAGAAAATGGAAAAATAGGAACAAAATCTTTGTAAATAGGGAGGGGAGGAATGGAGGGGTTGAAGGGAGGGCTGGACAAGGGTGAAAAATAAGAACCAAGAGAGACTATGTAAAGGTGCAAATTTCCAATGATGAATGTCATTATATTGTATACCTAAAATGTACCAATGATTAGAATGAATAATCGATAATGCAAAATAGGAAGAAAAGGTCCAAAGAGGTAGGGGTAGTGGGAGGGGCAGGGGAAAGGAAAGAAGGGAAAGGAAAAATGATGAGAAATGGAAAAAATGGAAATAAAGTCTTTGTAAATAGGGAAGGGTGGAGGGGGTGAAGGAAGGGCAAGGAATGGAGAAAAAATAAGAACCAAGATGCATCATGTAAAGGTACAATTCCCAATGAGAAATGTAATTGTGTTGTATACCTACAATGTACCAATAAAAAAACTTAAGTAAAAAAAAAGAATACTGTATAAACAAGGTAAACTGTACAAAAAGCAAAGACATTGAGGCTCTATAAATAATTTATACAGAACTGTACCCCAAAAAAAGGATGAGTTGTAAGTCCAGATAACATACCTCCACTGTATGTCTGAACATTTATTAATCAGGTTATTAAACAAGGAATATTTATTTTTTAAAAAAGAAATGAAAAAGGTAAAATCACAATAGACACCATCTAGATCAAGAGGATTATAGAAAACTATTTTGAAAATACATATTCCAATAAATTGAAAAGTCTAGAAGAAATGAAAGAGTTCCTAGGCACATATAAATCGCCAAAATTGAACCAAAAAGATTTTTTTTAAAAAAAATCAGAACAGGTCAATAACAGACAATGAAATAGAGGCAGAAATAAAAACCCTATCAAGTAAGTAAAGGCTAGAACCTAATACATTTATCTCTAAATTTTACCTGAACTTCAGAGAACAATTAACACCAATACTCCTCAGAGCCATCCATGAAATTGGAAAGTCACTGAAGTTAGCATTACCATGATAACCAAAACCTGGCAAGATCTTAAAAAAAAAAAAACTACAAGCCATTTTCCTAGATGGAAGATACTTGCAACAAGTCATTAAAAAATCATATACCATGACCAAGTTGGCTTTATTCCGGGAATACAAGAATGATTCAATATGGTAAATCAGTAAATATAATATACCACATAAGCAGAGTGCAGGATAAAAATAACATGATCATCTTAATAGTTGCAGAAAAGCCTTGAAAAAATACAACATCCATTCATGATAAAAGCCCTGATGAAAATAGGTATAGAAGGACCTCATAGCAAACCAATAAAAGCCATTTATGACAAACTCATTGCCAGCATTATACTAAATGGGAAAAACTGAAGGCATTCCCTCTAAACTCAGGTACAAGACCATGGTGTCTACTTTCACCATTCCAAAACTTTAGCCAGAGCAATTAGGAAAGAGGAGGAAATAAAAAAGATAATAGGAAAGGAAGAAGTCAAACTATCTCTGTTAACAAATGTTATGATCTTTTACCTAGAAGACCCAGAAAACTGCAAAAGAATACTCTTAAGACTTTTAAAACTAATAAACAAATTTAGCAAATTTACAGGATTAAAAATCAACACACAAAAATCAATAACATTCCTGTGTGCCATCAATGAACTCCCTGAGAAAGAAATCAGGAAAACCATCTCATTCACAGTAGCTTCAAAAAATTAAATGCCTAGGAATTAATTTAAAAAAGTAAAAGACCACTATAATTAAAACTATAATACTCTTTTTTAAAGAGATTTAAACAGACATTAGAAAATAGAAAGACATTTGCTATTCCTGCATAGGCAGAACCAATATTGTCAAAACAGCCATATCACCAAAACTTATACATAGATTTAATCCAATTCCAATAAAAATACAAACAGCATTTATCACAGAAACAGAAAAAAAAAATCCTAAAATTTACATGGAACCAGAAGTGGCCCAGAATAGCCAAAGCAATCCTGAGCAAAACAACAAAGCAAGAGGCATTACAATCCTGATTTAAAGTTATGCTACAAGGCTACAGTAATAAAAACACCATAGTACTGGAGTAAATCAAAAATAGTCACTTTGACCAATAGAATAGAATTGAGGATGCAGAAGCAACCCCAGGTATATTCAGCTGTCCGATTTTTGACAGGGGGGCCAAAAAGATACTCTGGAGAAGATAGCCTCTTTAACAAATGGTGCTGGGAAAACTGGTTAATCACATACATAAGAATGAAGCAAGACCCATATCTCTAACCATGTACTAAAATAAAACCAAAATGTATCAAAAGTCTAGATATAAAAACTGAAACACTGAATCTGCTGTAAGATAAAATAGATAAAATTTTTGAATTTATAAGCACATGCAGGAATTTTTGAACAGAACCCCAGTTGCACAAGAAATCACACCAAAAATCAACAAGTAAAATTATATCAAACTAAAAACTTTCTGCACAGCAATGGAAACAACCAACAGAGTGAAGAGATAGCCTCCAGAATGGGATCAAAAAACACTGCCAGCTACTCTTGGGACAGAGGACTAATATCTAAGATATATAAAGAATTCCAAAAAATGAGACCCCAAAAAATAAAATACCCAGTCAATAAAGGGCAGTTGAAATGAATAGATATTTCTCAAAAGAAATAAAAATGTCCAATAAATACATGAGAAAATATTTAGCATTTTTAGTCGTTAGTAACAGTGAGATTCCATTTTACCCAAATAAGAATAGCTATCATCAAGAACTCAAAAAACAACAAATCCTAGTGAAGTTGTGGGGGAAACGGAATACTTCTACATTGCTGGTGGGAAAATAAGCTAGAACAACCACTATGGAAATCAATATGGAGATTCTTCAAAAAACTAAATATAGAAATTCCACTTGAACCTTGCTATTCTTCTTCTGGTATCTTCCCCAAAGAGTTAAAGATAACATATATATCCATGTTTATACCAGCCCAACTCACAATATGTAAATTATGGAAGGGCCTATATGCTCATCAGAAAATGAATGAATAAAGAAAATGTGGTATATATGCACAATGGAATGTGATTTGTCCATGCAGAATTGTAAACTTGAGTCATTTGTAGGAAAACGGATGGATCTTGCTAAGTGAAATAAATCAGACACAGAAAGAGAAGTATCCTGAGGTTTCTTTTATATGAGAAATAATTTAAAGAGCAAAATAAAAGAGAGATGTAGGAAACAAGGAGGTAAACTTTGTAGAGATGAGAAAAGGATCTATAGAAGAGGGGAGAGGGAAGGACAGGAGGGGGAAGAGGAAGTGAACATCATCGAGATGCAGTATGAATGTGTACCAATTCCTAAAGTGAGATGAATGTAATTATCACAAAGACATACCAGTAACAAAAAAGAAACTCAATATTTCATTTGTAGCTCTTAGGTAATTTATTTGATAAATCTACATAGGAAGGAATCATTTTTATTTTAAATAAGGTATAAATGTTCATTAAATTCTACAACAAATATGTAAAATATGGTGGGTTTAAACATGAATCAAAGTTTTAGCACTATTAATATCTTTTAACATTGGCATAGATGGAGGATTACAGCAGTTGCTTAGGGTTCCTGTCCTCTCTGGAATTAGCTGCTGCTGCATGTGTCTTCCTAGAAACCTTGGTTCTTATTTCTGATATTGTCATTCCTCTCACCAAGGTATTTTTTTAATGTGTGGTATTTTCACAGAATGAAAGTACAAGGACATCACCTGAATAGCATACTGTGCATGTGAAACTATACTTTATAACATAGACATTTTACAAATAAAGAGTGAAGAAGGAAAAATAAATCAGAGAAAGAACTCCTGCTTCACACAGAGCTTACCACACTGTGCATGACCCATATCACTGTGCCATCTGTCAGCAATCGCAGGAAGTTGCTTTAAATATCATACTCTGTCAGTGAGCTTCAGCAATCAGACATGTTTGCAGAGGTCTGTGCCACCCAAGCATGCCTGTGTACAGGGAGTTAAAAATTCATTTTCGAATGATTCAGATTTGCACAACTTTAGCAAACTATGAAAATGATTCAATTCCTTCTGCATATCAATCCACAAACAATTTCAGTGAAGGAATACTGGAAGGTCTGGGTCCCACACATGTGAACCCCCAAATGCACTATTCAGCAACTGCCCTACTGATGCACAGAGCTGCCAGTTAAGTAAGTGGCCAGCTATGTTCCAGGAGCATCTGTAAGGAAGCCTGCAATCGCACTGTTTGGGAGCTAGTCTCATAGCTGCTGTGACTTCAGAACAGTGGTGGGCGTAAATGAAATTCCAGATACCTACAACAACTGTAATGTGATATGAAAATATTTGTGATTTCTATTGATGACAAAAATCACAGGTCGTGCTAATACTACCAGTTTGTTGTCACATTTGTAATTGAAGAAAATTTTACATTTCACATAGAAGACAGTAAAAATAATGCTGTAATTTTCCCCTATCCAAGTTTATGGACCCTGATTCCTAATTTATAAACCCTTGTGGCAGGGTTGGGGATGGGTCCCAGTTATGAGCCTCTGTTTTATATGGTTCATAGTGGTCCAAGGAAGCACTTCCCAAATTTCAGATTACAGATATGGAAGAAAAAAAAAAGAGTACATTTTTATAATGCTAAGCTCATTGAAGGTGTTTCTTTCTTTGCTTTTAAAATGTACTTTTGATAAAATGATAGGCAGTGCATGGTAAATTTTTTAATGTCTTTACTAGTGTCTTAGTCACTTTCTAAGACAAAATACCCAATACCCACAACTTAAAGGAGGAGAGGTTTATTTTGGCTCACATTTTTATTCTGTAGTTGGCTGGCTCCAAGGTAAGAGGGTATGGCAGAGAATAATAGTGGAAGAAAAACTGCTCATCTCATGACAGCCAGGAAACAGTGAGAAGGCAAGAACTAGGGAAAGAGATAACCCTCTCAGGCTATGACCCAGGAACCTGTCTCCTCTGACCTGACCCAGACTCACCATAGCAAGTCAGCTATACTTCCCTCATAATCCAATCACCTTCTGAATACATGAGGATTTGGGGGTCATTATGGTTTATATTTGGATCTTTCCCCAAAGCCTCCTGTGCTCAGAGGTAGGTCTTGTAGAAGGTGATTGGATTATGGACCACTACCACTGGCTTGGTGTTGGAAAATTAGGCCTGGTCAAAAGAGGTAGGTCACTGTGTGCATGGCCCAGAAGGGTTTATCTCCCTCCCCAGCTCCTTCCTTCTCTCTCTGCTTCCTGGATGCCATGAGGGGAGCAGCTCTCCACCACACCCTTCTGCCATGCTGCCCTGCCTTGGAGGCTGAAACATAAGCCAAAGTACACTCTCCGTCCTTAAGCTGTGGATGTTGGGCATTTTGTCCCAGCAAGAAGGGAAGTGATTACAGCAGGTAAAAATGAGAAGTCAGCAATCCTATGCTGGTTCCTTCATCCTTTCCTTATTCCATATATTGGTCTAGGAAATCCAAACAGTGAAGCCCAATACTATGACAAATCCAATGAACCTGACTGGACCCTGGGTTAATTTACATATTCACCCCATGGCAGAGGTGGCCCCATCCCTAGTCCAGAGTGAAGTCCTTAGCACTCTAAGGAGTCATGATCATCCACTTGTCCTGGCAGAGACTAATATGCAGGGTGGGAACCTGACTCAGTCTAGCCAGTTGAACCTAAAAAGGATGTGGATGTTACTGGGTGTCTGATGTCTGGAAATGTCAAAGAACTTGCTACCATAAGGGAAGTGGATTCCAGGATGAAGCCAACTGGGTGAAGAGAGGAAGGGACCCTGGGCCTTGGGGGCATCATGGAACTGGGCCACCACTTGACTTCTTCCTATGTGAGATGATGCCTAATTGTTTATGATCATTCATTTTTCTCTTTATCTCAATTAATGCATAATAATTGTGCATATTTAAGGGATACAGGGTGATGTATTAATTCATGTACACCTTGTGTAATGATCAGATTGGGGTAATTAGCATAACCATCACCTTAAACATTTATCATTTCCTCATAATGAAATAGTTCAAAATCTTCTCTTCTATTTTGAAATATAGTGCCTTATTATTAAATATATTGTTCAACTGTGAGACAGAACACCAGTACATATTTCTCCTACCTTACCCTGCTTCTACCCTCTCCAGCCTCTGGTAACCACTATTCCATTCTGATAAGAAAGTGAATAAGACACTCTCCACCTGCCTCTCATCCTCCACTACACCCCAGCCATGGTAAGAAAGCCCACATCAGATTCTGTTTGCACCTTAAACTTGGACCTCCCAGCCTCCAGAAATAAATGTTTGTTGATTAAACCACCACTAGTCTATGTTGTTTTGTTATAGCAGCCTGAACTAAAACAATGTATAAAAAGTTGGGGTCTACAGAATAAGCGATATGGGCTCATTCCAGTTCTATCACTTACCAGTTGGGTGTCCCAGGGTTAGGTTCACAGCAATTCTAAGCCCCAGTTCCTCATCTGTTAAGTGGCATAGTAACAGCAAGAGTGACACCATGTTACCATGAGGATTAAATGAGATAATGTATGTAAAACCCTTAACAGAGCACCTCTTACACAATGGAAACATTGAGTAATGAGTATGTTTACTCTTAATTCTTATTTTAATTACTACAGTAGAGGTAAAACAGAGCCCTAAATATCAATGAGTAAACAATCTAATTTCACAGATGAGGAAACATTCTCCAAGGAGGCTCCAGTGGCAGAACCAGCAAAAAGAGCTGACTGGTGACTCCCACTGGGTGCTATTTCCATCACATCTTACACTCACCCGGGTTTTCTGTGATCTGGCAGCCCTGGGCCTTCCCAGAGCACAGAAGAAGTAAGAAGAAACAGTGAGGTGATTCTCCTCTCCCAGTCCACAGTGAGGTGAGGTAAGCTTATGGTGAACACAGAAAGCATCAGAGGAAGGTTTCTCAGACCCAAGACAGGATCCATTCCCCCCAAGAACACAGAAGCACAGCCCAGAGGGGTGTCCTAATTGATCCAGTACCACTTATCTCTTCCAACAGACCTTCCTTATTAGCCCTCTTAATAGATGAGAAACTGGAGCTTAGAGTGGCTACATACCTAGCCTTGGGACACACAACTGGTGAGTGGTGAAAGTGGAATGAGCCCATGTCTCTGATTCTGCAGCCCAAAGTTTTTATGCATTGTCTTAGCACAGATTGTTTATTGGGCTTTCTTTCACTATGATAGCTTTCTCCCCATCCTGGGACCCCAGGTGATGAATTTCTTGCCAATGGCATCTTTATCATGCTGATACTCAAAGGTTATTTTGAAAGGATGCAATTCAGAAACAGCTTCACCTGTGCACAGATCTGAATTTAAAAAGGTATTTCTTGATGCCTGCCTGATATTTCAGCTGAGAGCAGCTGCTTGACAACAACCAGGAAGGAGAAAGAAAGAGAAAATTCACGGATTGTGTGTGCCAATGGGGGCAATACAATCAATCGCTTCTAAAGGGCAAGCTTCCCCTGGAGAAAAGGTTTAAGGAAATAAGCACACAGACTTAATGAAAAATTTTGGAGTCTATTGATTGAAATCTGTTGCATTTTCTTACTATATGAGAAGACATCGTTTTTGCATTAGGCAATTGGTTTATGACTTATGTAAATAGAAAAGATAAAAACTTTTCAGAAGATGGGCAGGTTTAAGAGCCTCAATCTATCGCACTGCAGTGCTCACATCTCATTCCCTGTTGTCTTTGTGATGAGGCTTGTCCAAGCCCCTTCAGATGAAGGTTCCCCTCTGCTCCACTGCTGATAGTAACAATCACAATAATGGCGAACAGCTGCTCCCAGAATGCATCATACCTTTCTTTGTCTCCTTCCTTTGCAGAAACCATCCCTCTGCCTGGAATCCCTTTCTCTGTCCTCTTTGCCCACCCTTGTCCACCACTGTCAGCCTTAAAGGCAGCCTTCTAGCCCCATGTCCTGCAAAAAGCCTTTTGTGATGTCCCCAAGCAGTACTAAGAGCTACTTCCAGTGGGTTCCCTGGCACTTTGTCCCCACTCCTGTTGTGATAGTGATTGTGCTGCTGTAACTACCATTTCCAAGACACATTTTTTCACACATTTTTGTATTCTGATAGGTCATTGTACCCACCCTATTGTGATAATGATTACTCTGCTCATGTTGCTCAATTTTAAAACATACATTTTTTCACATTTGAACATTTCTAAAATTAGGATGCTTTGAAAATAATGTGTGCATTTAGTGTGGTAGTGTTTTTTATTTTGTTTTCTTTCTGAAGAGCTGTTATTATATTTAAAGTGCATCTTAAAATCCAAGGGCTGTCTTACTTATTCATGTGTCTTTACTACAAACTCCTAGGGAAGGAGCAGAAACTGTATTTTAATCTTCTGTGCATCTCCACCCCCTAGCAGAGTGCCTGCTATGCAGCAATTGCTTCATAACATGTGGAGTGGTGAGAGTTAGGTGTGGGGGATATTTTAGCCTGTTTTGTGCTGCTAAAACAGAATGCCACAAACTGGGCATATAAGCAGAAAAAAATTTTGAGACAAGGCTATAGTCCAGACTGGCCTTGATCTTATTATGTAGCCCAAGATGCCTTCAACTTTGCTATTCCCCTGCCTCAGCCTCCTGAGTGCTGGGATTACAGGCATGCACCACCACACCCAGCTGAACAGAAATTTCACTACTGAGGCCAGTTCATCTTCCTTGATACACCTTGCATACTGTGTTCTTGCATGGCAAAAGGCAGAAAGACAAGAAAAAGAGAACCCTCTCCCCAGGGCCCTTTTAATAGTCACATTAATCCATTCCTGAGGGCAAAGCCTTCATGACCCAAACATCTCCTATTAGCTCACAACACTATTGCACTCAGGATTTTTCCAATGCATAAATTTGTGTGGGGGGATGGACATATTCAGACCACAGAAAGGGAGAAAGAAAAAAGTGGGAGAGGCTCTATAATAAGAAAATTCCTTCATATCCCTAACCCATTTAGCTTGACTTCCCATCAGAAAGCACTGGGATTTCTCTCCCAATGACTTTTCTTTGAGTTGTCCTCCTTCCTACCCTGTGGCACTCACCTCAGCAATGATTATCAGCCACACAGGACTCACACTACCATGAGAGAATCCCATCAGGAGCAAAGTCATAGACTCAAGGTCCTTGCTCATTCTGCCTCAGGAGACTCGTCGATAAACTCTATTCCCCAGATAAGAGCTTACCTAAGCACCTCTACCATCTCATCTCCTTTTCTGGCTCCAATCTGGCCTTACCCCTACCTCTGCCACCATATTCCTGAAGTCTCAGCTGACCTCATTTCCTCAGCTCCTGCCTGGACATTGACATCTTCCCTGTCCCTTCTGTCAAGGACCTGAGTAAAATCTATCTCACCTGTGAGGTCTTCTCGGTCACTCCTCACTGTCCTCTGAGTTATACCTGTCACCTGAGCTACTTATACCGAGGCTAGTGTTTCTTAACATTTCTTATAGCAGGGCTACACACACCATCAGAGCTTATACATGTTATTGAAACAAATTAATACAACCATTGGCTTTTCTGGACTATTCTGCTCTTTATCATTTCCTTAACACTTCCTTCTACTCTCAGCCCACACAAACTGCTCTCTCTGAATCCTCTGGTTGGTTGATAATCACACTGCTGGCTTAAGGGGTTTCCTGTGTATTTTGTTGGGGATACTCTCAGACCATACTCGAAGCAGTCTTCTAAAACACAGGCCCAGAAGTCACTTCTGATTGCCCTGCCTGGACATCTCGGAGCTGGCCTCTGTCCTACTTGGCTGCTACACCTGCCTTACAGGTTCTTCTCTCTTCTGGTTTGATAACAACCTCTGTAGGATCCTGTACAAAAATTAATGCATTAAGACTCCTCAGAGGTAGAAGAAGGGGTAGCCCTGGCCTGCAATTGGTCAGTACAAAAGTCAATCAACTAACGATTAGGTTCTGTCGACATGAGCTGCTATTAAGTCAAGTCTTATATCCTTTACCTGAACAACCAATTTTGTAAACCTAAGGGTTATGATTTACATTTGCCCCTATTAAATTCCAATGTGTTTAGCCTTATCATTCCAGCTGGGCACTATTATTCTGAGGCTTCATTCTCTCCTTTCCATTACTCAGTGGGGTAGAAATAAACTTAGTGTTCACAGGTTGTATGGGTGGTTTCTATGAAGGAATCAAACCATGTCTGTATCAGGGCTTTAACACTTCTTGGCCCTAAGATACCATGAGGCCTGGCCAGCTGAACTGCCTTTTAGGGCTCACTGTAATAAGTGTGGACCATGCTAAATAGTCATTCATTATCTTATCCCATCCCTCCTCCATCCTGCACTCCTCCATCCTGCAGCTCTTTCCATAGTGCTCCCTGTCTTGGTAAATGGCACCATCACGCCCCAGGTGGCGAAGTTAGGAACAGAGAGACATTCATGATTCCTTTTTCCCTCAGCCCCATAACTGAATCAGCCTCTTAGTCCTATACATTGATGCTACCTCCTAAATAAACCGTGCTTCAGGTACTGCTCCAGCTCATGTTTCAGCCACATCTTTGCACATGATGCCCTGAGCCTCTTCATTCTTCCCCTTCTCAATCTATTTAACTCCCATACTTCAGGCCTCAGCTTAAACCTCATTTCCTGTAGGATGGCTTCTCTGACTTGTACATCAGAACAGAGGCTCCTGCCATCAGCTTACCCAGCATGGCACTCACTCTATAATCTCGCATAACTCACTGCATGATGTTGCTCATTTAACTCTGCCCAGCTACCTCTAAGTCCTTGAGGATAGGGAAGGAGCCTGTCTCACTCATCATAACCACAGCATATAGTAGATACTCAATAAATACTACTTGAATCACTGAGTTTAGTAAAGGTACCACAAACTTCATTGGGCAAGGTTTAATTCACTGGTAAGTAGTTGGCTCAGCATCCATGAAGCATCAGGCACAGAGGTATATAGACCAGCTCTGGCCTCTAATCAGCAGTGGGCACCTGAGTCATTCCATAAGACTCAGTTTCCTCATCTGAAACATGAGAGTAAAAGATGCATCTTCCAAGATTGTCACAGGCTTGAAGGAGATTATGCATATGAATGCGTCCCAAAACTATCAGGTACACCTTAAGTACAGATATAACCTTGGCCACCCAGTCCCTCTGGGAGTGACCCTGCCTGGTTTCCAAGGCTGTGCCAACCCTAAGCACAGGTACACATCACTGGAGCTCAGTACTGTTTCTATTCCTTCTCAACCTTCTCTGCCATCCTCATTCTCCTGTGCCACTTTCATAACTGCCACTTCTACTGCACTCTCTTGGTGGAGGGCTTAATGATCCTGAAGGCCCTACAAATACACTGAATTAAAACACAAAATGGATAGCATTGTGCATTTTAGTGAAACAGCAATTAGGAGTAGCAGCCACCATGTACTCAGGAGGGCAAGAGAGCTGAGGAGAAAAGGAATAAAGTGACCTCATAAAGACACTTAATTTCATTATCACCAGACACAGTTTCCCATTATTGCTCTTGGTGTTTAATGGTTTTATGATTCCATTTATTGATGCTTAGCTAGTTCATTAACTGTGCTGCTAAAAATACAATTATCTCCAACAAACCTTTCATCGCTATAAAAAAGGGGGGTAGGAAATCCTCCATCGTTATCAGAAAGCAATGGGGTGGACACATCTGTGTAGTAACACCTTGGCCCCAAAGTTTTCATGGAGACTGCTACCAGTTGAAAAACTCAACCAAGAAACTGCTCTGTTATTTAGCTGACTCCAACTAGCTAGTTGGACTGACTGTGCACACCTAATCGGCACTGACTTTGATTGAGTCAACTGAGTCAACTTGTCACCAAGCCAGTGACTAATGTGTGCTAAGAGGATCTGCTTAACTGCTCATGTATTCACCGGGTATGGACTACACTGGTCAGGTACATGAAATAGACAAGGGTTCTGTTTTCAAGAAGGCAACAGTTGAGTAAAGAATGTGTGTGTGCTGGGACGGAGTGGAGGATAATCCCAATTACTGAGCTAGGACACAAGGTAGACATGCAGTCTTGACTAGAGTGGGGGAAGGAGAAAGTGAGTATCAAGCAGGCCTGAAGGTGAAAATGGCTTCCCACTTCACTTAGTATGAAAGCCAAATTCATCACAACGGCTGCACTATAGTGTCTGTCCGTCAGCCCCACCCTCTGTAGTGCTTGACAGAACCGAAAAAGTAGAAAGGGATGCCAATGCACACAAGCCAGGTCAGCAGTCAAGAGGGGCCCAGGACCCAAAAAAACCCTGTGTAGAGAGTTCTGGGGCATCCCCAGTTTTTTTTGTTCTGGAGCTCAAACTTGTCAGCCATGTGCCTCTGTTCATATCTCCTGCTACTTTCTCTCTTGTATGTTCTGCTCAGGACTTTTTATTGCTCCTTGACCATGGCAGGCTTCAGGGCCTTTGCACTTGATGTATCTCTACCTATCGTGTTTCTCCCCTGATAGCCTTAGAGCTCTCTGCCATGCTTCTTTCAGGTCTTTCTTTAACTACTTCTTGCTGGGCATGGTGGCACACACTTGTAATCCCAGCACTCAGGAGGCTGAGGCAGGAGGATCGCCATGAGTTCAAGGCCAGCCTGGACTACATAGTGAGACTTTGTCACAAAAGTAACAAAAATTAAAAATAAAATAAAATAAACACTACTTCTTTACTACCCCCAAACCCCACCACTCCCAGCTGCTTTCCCTGTTTACTTTTTCTCTACAACTCTTATCATCATCTGAGACAATGTATATTTTACTTTCTTATATGTTTATTGACTATCTCCCCAACTAAAATGCTGGCTCCTAGAGGGCAGAGACTTTTCTATTTTGTTCACTCCCCAGCATCATACAGTGGCTGACATCTAAAAGACATTGAATAAATATTTATTGACTGCCTGAGTGGACTTACCTATTGTCTCCCAGCCACAAGTTCACCCCACCCTCTGAACACTGCTCTGTAACACTCAGGCTCTTCTGACTTCTGCACAAGCTCTCCATAATAGATGCTGGGAGACAGTAGATGGCCAGAGAAAAGCAGAAGCCACTGTTCTTCCTTTGTTTCTCACCCATTCTCTTTTCTTTTTCTTTTTCTTTTTTGTACCAAGGATTGAACTCGGGACCTTGCACTTGTGAGGCAGGCAGTGGAACCACTGAACTAAATCCCCAGCACCCATTCTCTTTTATTCTTCTGGTGATGTATTGTTTCCACCACCCCAACCCCAGCTACAATAGTGCTTCTTCCCAGCCCCCTGAGCCTGTGGCCCCTCCTTCTTACCCCAGATTCTGATGGCACCCCTCCTCCTTTTGTTTCCCCACCTCTGGGATGGCAGTTACTTCCTTCGGGTAATGAACTCTGGATAACTTCATAGCCTCCCTAATGCCATCCAGCTTCCAGCACCTTTGTCTCTGATAGACCTATGCACCTGTTTGTCATACCTCATATAGGTTCTGTTTTCCTGAGGCAATGAACACAGGAGGGGACTCAAGGCACAAGCGTGGGCCAGGAACAAAGCCAATATAGGGAATGGGCAGAGCTCCTACACAGGCCGCCCCACCCTTTCCAACCTTATCTAAGGGGACAAAGAAGCTGGCAGAGTGAGGAAGCCCAGCAGTAGAGACTCTCCTACTAGATACCAGCTGCAGACTGGCCTCACTCGATGGTGCAGAGACACTGAGGAGTGTGCCCTGCCTCCATCAGGGTTGGCTCCAGGAAAACAAACCACAGAGCCCAGGTGCCCCAGCCGAGAGATTTTGGAGAAGACAGAAGCAGGGGCTGAGTCCCCAACTCTCCCCATCTGGGTCTAGAAGAGCCCATATGGCAGTGTTTTGGGCCTGTCACCATATGTCGGGTTGGTCACCAAGGTTGCCATCTGATCGCATGGGCTCTTATCTGTTCCTACCTTGTGCGCTTCTCCCTCAGCAGAGCAGCCAGCAACCCAAACCAACACATTTCACAGTCTATCAGTGCACTTTTAATAAGTGTGAAGTTGAGATGCATGAACTTAATTGGTAATTGACACTTATTTTTTTCCTAAGAAGCTGTTGTTAGTAGTGAACCTCATTAACAATGCATGTTAGAGCTGAAGAATTGGAAAGCAGCCGTTCCCACATCTGGATGCTTCTCTGGATCTCACTAGGAGTGGCTTAGAAACTCCCACTTCCATTCCTAGGAGCCAACCTCTTCTGGAAATTTTTATTTATTCAGAGGTCACTGCAGTTCAGAAGAGTTATGGCATTTACAAGAAAAATTGAATACTTGAACTTGTGTCCAGGCCCTGTGTTGGACAGTTCTATGGCCTTGTTATTTCATCCTAGAAGCAGTCCTATAAGGTAGTGTAACACTTCACATCTTTATAAATAGGAAACTGAAGTCAGAGAGGATAGTAACTTCCGCAGCTTGCCAGTAATGGAGGTGGGGTTGTGAAGCCCATATTCTTCTCATTCTTTCTTCATGCCATCCAAACTTGTACCTTTGACGAGGAGGAAGGGCTGAAGAGAGATGTTATGGCTTGTATCTAGATGTCCCAAAGCTTCCATGTGCTCATAGGTGGGGAGATTCAAAGGCAGATGGACCAGGGTGCATGATGCTGGGATTAAGGATGTAACACTGGAGTTAAGGGTGTGATGCCAGGATTAAGGGACCCCCACCCTGGGTATGGGTGGCACCACCCAAAAGGCAGGTAGCCTGGATGGACTATAAAGGGACAGAAAGAAGCTGCTTTGCTGCTTTGCTACCTTCTGACTGCCCTGCTTTTCCATGGACTGTTTTTCCTCTTCAATAGCCCTCTGCCATTCCACCCTGCCTTGGAGCCAATTGACTATGGACTGAAAACTCCACCAACTGTGAGCCAAAGTAAACCTTTCCACCTTTCATTTGGGGTGTTTAGTACTTTTTCTCATTAATGAGAACAGTAACTAAGACAAAGAGATGATCTTCTGGTGTCACAAGCCTGATGGGAGAATCAGAAACAGAGCAGAGAGGCCATGGAGATTCAGACTCTCCCCAGGGTCTTCCAGAAGGGGCCAAGACCTATCTGGCTAACTCACCTAGTAAGTTCTCTGCAAGATAGAAACAAGTATCAGATGCAGTCCCACCTTCAAGGTGTTGGTGGTCTAGTTAGGAACAATATGTTGCAACATTATGTTGTAATAGGCAGTACTACCTACTGTCACAAAAAAAGGGACAGTGCACATACATAAGGCTTCACTGGAGAGAATTTTCCAGGAACTGCAGAGGATCCTCTTATGCCAACCTGCCCTTTAGGGAGAACATTTCTCAGCGTCAAGAATTCCACTGGTGTTTTGGTTCACTACATCCTCAAACAGCCTTCAGTGTAGATCTTGTTAGCCCCATTTTATCCATTCCCTAGCTAATACAGATGCTGAACAGTCAAGCTGGATTTGAACCTCAGTCAGCCTGCTGTTTTAAGTTCACATCTCTCCAACCACACCATGTCATTACAGAGTTGTGTGCATGCTCACACATGCACTTGTGTGTCTTATCTACTGTCTACAGAGGCAATTATTTTTTGAAGAAAACAACGTAGAACACACTGCCAAGTGCATTCAGAGTAGCCAAATTTTCCATAATCCTTCCTGAGTATTTTATTGTTTACCAAGAGAATGAATTTTTGTGGGTTTTTGTTTTTGCTTTGTGTGTGTTTTTAATGAGCAGTCTGATCAGAAAGTAAAGCACACAAGTTGTAAAATTTGAGATTTATTCTTCACCTGGCAAACATCATCACACAGAACCAGGCTTCACTGAGAGCAATTTGGCTCTCTGTGCTTGCCTCTTCACCAGGAAACCTGCTGTGCTTGGCATTGGTCTGGGGCAAGTGGGGAACAACACAATTAATAAGTGCCAGTCCACCAAGGACTCCACCAGCCAGAAAATTCTCTGAGCACATCTCTTCATTCATCTAACAGATATGTATCCAAAGCTCATAGGGTAGCAAGCACTAGAGATAATAAAATATCCCTGCCCTCAAAAGACTTGGTCTGATAAGACAGAACAAGGTAATTATTGCAATACAATATAAGAAGTGACATAACGCAGTTCTATCGAATCATCCAAGAGGAAGCAGCTAAACCTGCAAGAACAAAGGGAGCAAAGAAAGTGTTAAGGAAACTATTCCAGGTGTGGTGTTGCACAGCTGTAATTTCAGCTACTAGGGAGGCTAAGACAAGAGTATCACAAATTCAAGACCTGCTTAATCAACTTAGTGAGAACTTGTGTCTAAGTAAAATTTAAAAAGCTGAGATAGAGCCCAAAGCTCCCTGGGTTCAATGCCCAGTATGGAAGGAAGGAAAGAAGGAAGGAAGGAAAGAAGGAAGGAAGGAAGGAAAAAGAGAAGAGGAAAGGGAAACTAGAACAAAATTGGAGATACCAGAGAAGTTCTTTGAAGTTAAGGAAGATTTTATCTTCCATATAAATAAGAAGGGAAGAATTCCTGACAGAAATCCAAGGGAGAGGTGAGACTGCTCAGCACAATGAGGACTGTGATATAGGTGGAGAAAAACTGGGGTGGAGGAAAGGTGGGTTGCGGGTCATACCTGGGAAACTGGTCCTAGGGTGTTGAATTGTCATTTTATTTTGAGGGGTTTACTCTTTCTGGGCTTTTTTTTTCAATTCATGCTCCAGCACAGCCTTATTTATTTCAGAATCTGGCTTAATTGATAATATAATTATATGCTTACACCCTGCTATGATTTCAAATGAGAACAGGTACAGGAAATGAGATAATGTATGTGAAAGCACTTAGAGAACCATGAAGGGTTAAAAGATTGTTGTTAGTTTTGTTTTGCATTGTTCTACAATTCCCAAGGTCAGTTACTCAGTTTGTACCCATACTTAGTGACTGAACCCCTGTTACATGCACACCCAGGGCAGGAGCTGGAAGGGCTGGGGGAGAAGGAATACACATGGCACTTCCTCAAGCATACACCCATGTGCTCACCACGTACGACTGAGACCATGTAAATGTCAGTGTTTCTTAGACCAATAAAGGGCACTGAAACTGTAAACTCATTGGCATAATGGTGTTGTGGGGCTGAAAGGTATTAAATGTGATCTTCACTGACCTCTGTGCCAGGGTGGCCCTGAGGAGCCACAGCTCTGGACTCTGGTGTCCTCACCTGAAACAGTCAGAGAGAATGGCAGCATCCCCACAGTTCTCTTGGCTATCAGAGCAACTCCCTAAAATTTAGAAGCAAAAGCCCTCCCATCGTATCTGCTTTGTGCATTGGGACTGGATCCCCAGGGCAAGATGGGACAGGAGCTGTAAGGAACATGAAGAAGAAAGGCGTGGACACAGCAAGAGCTCTCAGGAACAGCCTGGACCCTGCCCATGGCTGTGGATATGTCATTGATCAGCACCTGACAGACCTGTTTTCCTTTCCTGATTAAAAAAATAATAAAGCTAAGGAAGCACCAACCCCCAGTTTATCAAATAGTTAAAACTAAATGCTGTATCCATTCATTCATTTAGTAAATATATATTGCATATCTATTTGTAGGCAATGCACAATATATTAGGCCATTTTTTATAGAATAATTTTAGAATAATAATGAGACATAGCCTCCTAGAATTGATGCAGACTTCTAGCCAAGCTAAAAATATGAACATATCATTTTTTAAACTTAGTGATTTACCTGTCTTTTAAGGTCAACAGAAAATTACAAAACAGTGATACAATCACTATGATAGCATCTAATTTTTTTTTTTTGTATCAGGGATCAAACTTGGGACTTTGTGCTTGTGAGGCAGGTGGTGGAACCACTGAGCTAAATCCCCAGCCATACAGCATCTAATTTTAAAACACAGCACTAGCACAGGGCTAGGCACAGAGTTGATGTTCAACAAATATCTGTTGAACTAATAGTCTTAAGAGCAAGGCACTGTGAAAGGACCTAGGAGAGTACACAGGTAGGGTCAAGAAAAGCATCCTGGGAAACAATCCTAGAAGTCTGGCATCGCATCACTTTGATCCACATTAGCGAGAAACCCAGGCTAAGGAGCTGGCAAGAGAGCTGCCATTTAGGTAATGAGAGTCCAGAGAACCCTGGACATATCCCTACCTTATCTCTAGTCCTCAAGGTAACAGAGGTGCTGAGGTGTCAGTACTGCCTCTGCCAAGGGATATCCAGATGGTTGTGTCACCAATCTGCTGAGGGTTCTTTTGCTCAATTCAGATGGAAATCATGAACTGGCAAAGTGCTGCTCCCTTGATGTTAGCAGCTCCAGGCTTTGAATGCCAGTGACTTTCAACCCTTAGTGTTTTCAGCCCTGAGCTTTGAGTCTAGCACCTCTTAGCTCGTGATGTTACAACTCTTGGTGGCTCCTAGCCACCCCATAAGCTCCTCATCGGCCAAGCTCATAGCCTCCTTGGTCGCTTTCTGGAGCAATTCCAGTAACTTCTGTCACCTCTTTGGGGCTCTCTCCTAGCTATGGCAGGTCTCTGCTAGTTACCACAAGTCTCTGCAAGTTGCAACAGGTGTCTACAACTCTTCAAGGTTAGTATCCTTTAGTATTACCAGCTCCATTTAGTGCAGCCTTTCTACCTAAGATAAGAATCACAAGTATGCAATAGGACCACCAAGTGAGGCCTTTATTAGAATCTATGCTGCAGCACAAGGGAGTGGTACATAGGAAGGAGCTCTTTTGTACTCACTCAAGGAGTATTAGGGAGCACTGCTTATATAATAGAGGAACAGGCCAGCCATGAGTAGTCTCCTGCATTTTACTGACCTATTTGGAGACTTTGGGAGTAATGATAAAGGGGGTATGGTCATCTTGTGGCTACAGGGTACAGTCATCCAAATGGCTGCAGGGTGGAGTCATCTGGGATAGGTCTGTGTTTCAAATCTGCTGTGGCCAAGGCAAATGTCTTTCATCTTGGTTGTACAGCATCTAGGACAGCCTCAGCTCTCATAGCACAGCTTAGCCAAACTTAAGAAGAAGTAGCCTCTCTCAGAAGTGGGGTCACTTAGAGGCTGCACCCCTGATGTAGCCATAGGGCTATGAAGGTGATGAGCTTCCTGCTGAGGAGGGAAGCTCCACTGAGGTCTCCCCACTCCCCCACCCCAGGTCTCTGAGACTCGATTCAGCACAGGGGAGGAGAAAGGAAGGGTAGTATGGGTGGTAGGGGCAACACAGTCCCTTTGATTCACCGGGAGAGGCTGTGAACACTTCTCACCTGAGGTTGCATCCCAGGCCCAAGGTTAGTGCCTGGCTCTTTGCTGGGCCTCTGCTCATCACTAGGATGATCAAATTGGGTTTAAAATTGGGTTTAAAAGCCACACTTCATGATTACCCAATCCCTGAGTTTGTGCTTCCCATGTTAATGAACAGCCAACACTCCATAAATATCTTCTGCATTCTGTAATCACTTGGGGAAAATGTCATGTTTGCCACTGTGCTATTAGTGTGGCACATGGGCTAAGATGCAAACACCTCCACACCAAAATAAATATTTTTAATGGCATAGTTCCAGCTCTCTGGAAAATGTGCATACAGATGATGACACAGGAGAGAAAGAGCAGGATCCTGATCCAAAATGCACCCTGATGAGAAAGACAGTTCCAGTCTGATGAGAAATCTAGTCTGATCTCTGCATTTGAAGCCATATTTATTCTCTCTTGCTTGAGACTGATCACTATCTAACAGGATTATGAAATGAAAAGCTGGTTAAGCAGTTTTCACAGAAATCCTTAGCAAAGGTGTCATAGGGACTAGAAAAGGGAAAGCAGACAAACGTCAGGCAAGTCACTGAACTTCTCCAGGCCTAGGTTGCCCAATCTATAAAATAGGGACATTGATTTGACCAAGTGACTAAATTTAGGTTGACTTTCTCTTACTTCCTTCAAGCTCAGAAATACATGGCACTTTGGAGCCTGTGGTTTCATGCCAAAGTAATATATGTCAGGATGTCTCATGGTGCCTGCTGGCTCCAGGGGAGGTGGTGAGGCCTCCCTGACATTTGCAGGGCCCAGGGCAGGATTACAGAGCCCCTCGAATCATACGTCATACAAGTTAAAAGTTGTACATCAAGCTAATAAACTATTTAAATCAAATATGTCTTTTCTTCTTACGTTGACAAATGACCTGGAAGGTCAACTTGGACTTAGAATTCTGAAAATTCTGAAAATTCCACCTACAGCAGGGCAGTAGGAAGAACCAGCTCCAGACTTCCCTCTTACTTTCAACTCCTACCTTCTTACACTGCGAGCAGCCTTGCTTGCATGCTTGCAACACTGCAACCTGTTTGTCTACATTGTTCATACACACACACACACACACACACACATCCCACACACCCCACAACACAGTTGTCAATGACCCCAGGGGCATGATGCTAACAGCTTAGTCCACCTGAGAAAGAGGCCTGGTAATGAACATGGGACTGTGGGAGCTGGAAATCTCAGGGCCCTGTACACTTTCAGAGCCATCTAGAAGTGCAAGCACTTTGGTTGGTTGCACAGGTTCCTCACCACATGAGGAAGCACAAATCCACAGGAGGCCACAGTGGCACAGAGCCAGGAGCCCTCTTGCCTGGACCTAAGGGCAGCTTTAAAGACAGGGCAAACATCACTGCCAATAGGCTAGTTTACTTAATATAGAAAGAACTCATTCCAACCCATGAGTAAAAGCCAATTCTCCACAGACAATAAAGAGATTCCATTTTAAAATATATGAATAGCTTCAAAAAATGAAAAGGCCAGGGGTTTAGTAGCATGTTTTGTTGACAAAGGTATGAGAAGATACTCTGAGCCCACTACTGGTGGATGTAAAGGTAGCACAAGCTCTCAGAAGCACAATTTGGGAATTGGTATACAAATTATAAATAAATGCATGTCATCTTTGACCCAGCAATTCCAAGTCATTGCAATATTTTTTATAATGGAAAACTATTAGAAGGATCCAAAAAGTCCACCAAAGCAAAAACTGGTTACTCCATCAATGTCCTCTCCACAAAGTAGAGTGCTACAGAGATTATACATGTGCCTGTACTTAGAATGTTCTCCTCTACACATTTCTAAGTGATACATCACTAAGAAAAGTACCTGGGATAGTGGTGGTGTCCTGAGATTTGTGTGAAAAGAAAGAACACATACACACATATGTTCAATGTGCAGAAAAGACTCTGGAAGAACACACAAGAGACTATTAACAGTGGCCACATTCAGGAAGAAGGATCTGTCCAGCTGAGGCTACCAGAGACCTCTGCAGTTAGGTTCCAGTACCCTGCCCAGTGTATGTCACAAAGTTGAATGAAAACTTAAGACAGAGTTAAAGAAAGAGTATGAACTGGGATGGCCAATGCTCCTTTGGCAAAAGGCACTGGCCCATCTCACCCACCAAATTTTATTATTCATCAATCAGGATAAAAGGTGCAATACATGTATAGATGTACAGTACAGGAAATTACCATGGAAACTAATGCAGGCTAGGCTTTACAGACAAGTGTCAAAGCATTTTCAAATTAGAAGCAAGATAGACAAAATATATGGTTATAATTAAAACATTGCCCTTCAAACTATGAAGGCACTAATTGTGGAAATGGAATTTGGGTTTGATTTACTCTGATCTCAGCTACACGTGTTTCCTCGTATTAGCCCCACAGCTTCATAGGCCATTACTCTGGTCTCAGCTGTGGCCATTAGTAAGGAGGTCATATTGACCTACGCACTACTGCAGTGCTCATGAGATACTCCTGTGAATCACATAGCTTCAGTCAGACTCGCTTCTTAAAGTAAGCCAATTGAGGAATTTAACTCTTTACAGCCTGCCCTGCTTACAGCATGTTTTGGGCATAATCAATATTGTGGGCTTTGGCAGAGGCAGATGTGGGTAAAGATTTACTTTTCACTGTATCCCCTTTTTGTACCTTTTGAATTTCATATCAAGTACATATTTTACATATTACAAGATAGTAAAGTAATAAAAAAATAAAGAGCTTAGAACCAAGCATGGTGGCACACACCCATAATCCCAGCACTCTGGAAGGCTGAAGCAGGAAGAGCAAGGTTTGAGCCCATGCTGGGCAACTTAGCAATTTAGTGAGACCCTGTCTCAAAATAAAAATAAAAAGGGCTGGGGGTTTAGCACAGTGTGAAGGCCCTGGGTTCAGTCCCTAGTGCCACAAAAATAAAAATAAAAATAAAAATATTAAGAGCTTAGCTTAACACTGTATCTTTCCCTTTCACGGCAGTACATATGTTTTCTACCTTATGACATTATTCTTTATACACAATTTTTACATCATATTGTATATTTTACAGATGGTGAAAAAATCCATATCAAATAAGAACTAATATTTTGAGTATTTATTTTATGCTAAACCCTATTCTTAATTCTTTACATGAATTATATACCTCACTTATTTCTCTATAATGACTTCTGATGGTAGAGACTCTTAATATCCCCATTTTGTAGTTAAGAACCTAAAAGTTTCACACAGGTCATTAAAAACTTTCCTAAGGCCCTCTAGCTGTGTGCTAGGGAAGTTGTCTGCTTCCAAACTTTGACTGCAGTTCTGGCTGATTTCAAGACTGCCTCAGCCTCTATACGTGGTAGCTCATTCTTTCTATCTCCTGACCTCACTGACACACAGGACCTGGAATTTAGGAAGAATTCACCAACACTTTGAGAATGCATGGATACATAAATGATGTACCCACCACATTAACAGTTATCCTACACAGTGCACATCTAGGTCAAGTGCATATGATATGCAGATTTGGGGAAGGAAGAGAAGATGGGTTTCCCTATATCCACCCTGCTTCTTATAAATAGCCATAACTTTCCAGTCCCCACTACTGTCTGGAGGGAAATATGAGAAAGGAACTGACCAATCTAAGGAAGATGAAGGGGCTGGTGGTTTCACATGAGAGAGGATATTTTTTAAGCAAAGGTGCTAGGGCTTAGACACAATCCCAAGGGCCTAACTTGTCACTTCTGCACGAAGCATGGCTCACTTCCCAGAGGTCAGAAATGTCAGAAAACTAAACATACTTCCTTGGTTATGCAGAGCCCATGGGCTCCTTCCCATAGCAAGAGCCCCTAGGTTCTGTATAAGGTCACCCTATAGTCTGAAGTCCAGGGAGCACTGAATTCCATAGGGGACCCTCTTGTTTGGGCAAAGAAACAAAACTTGCTGGTACACCCACTACTCCCCAAAATCAGCCAATCTATTCATGTGTCTGTTTATCTTTGCAAACTTAAAGCAAAGCCCACTTCAGGCTTCCATAAGGCAGTGTGAAAAGCCCATGATCCTTATACACCATTCTGTCTTCTCATCATGCATGATTTATGTGGGGTTTAAATAATAAATTGCATGGATACTGTAAATTTATAGTGCTCCAAGTAGGTCATTAAACAAATCACTGTATAATTTATATAAATGAACCTAAATCATGTCGTAGGAGGATTTCATTAGAAAAATCAATCCTGTGAGTGGATAAACATGAGAATTGTCAAGAACATGGCTCTTTTGGAAAAGTCCTTGTGTCTGTGAGCACAGGTGAAGGTGCATTGCACTGGAGGATGCTCACTCCTGCCTGCCTTCTCAACTGTGGGCTTAGCTTGCAGTCTCCAAGAAGATCGGCCTCCACGTCTGAACTCCTGGGCTCTTCCTGCAGGAGTCATCACAATCCCAAGGATTTGGGTCACCTCAAAGCCACCCGCCAGCCAACCTCTAACCATCTCCATAGCTCAGGATCACAAAGAAGACATGGTGTATTCTCAGAGAGGGAACCCATGTGATGCTCTTGCCAAGAGCAATCCCACCCTGGGGCTCAAACACAGGCCAAAAACAAGCCCATGCATCTTTGGCTGGCAGAAGCATCCACCCTGCTGTGGGCAGACTTCTGCCTGATGATGATGCTGCCTGCCAGCTAATACTGCCTCCAGCCTCCCATACCAAACCCATTCCAGGCTTCATCAGGGACCCAATCTTGAGGAGACATCATGGGCACATTGGCCCAAGGAGCAAATCTAATTAAGATAGTTTAAACCCTTTAAATTCCTCTCCAGGCCCAGGACCTCCATCCCAGAAAACAGGCATACAAAATTAACATCAGCCTGCCGATCAAGGGTGGGGGCCTGGAGATTGACTAACAGAGGCAGAGATGTGTTAGGAGAAGGAAATTTCAAGCAGAGGAGATCCAGTATTTTTTAAACCATTGCTTAAAATCAGTGAGATGAAGTTAAACAAGACACAATGTGAATACAGTGTTGTAACAAGTTCTCTAGGAGATATCACAAGCTGTGTGAGCCTCCCCCAACCCCATCCTTTCAGGGAGTTTGACAACAGAGAAAATTGAAAGAGTCATGATGTGACAGGCCATAGGAATACCCAATGCTTTTTCAGCACTCGAAGAATGTGAGCTTAAAGACTGCTCCCACTAGCACTTGAATGTCCTAATTTTTTGGCTTGCACACCCTGAAGTATTTCTGATCCAGAAGTCAAAATGGCTCTCTGAGCCTCATAGGGGTGGCAGCTGGGATAGGACCCAAAGGGCCTGTGAGAACCACAAGCCTGCCTTCCCACAGCTTGGGGACATAGCCCATACCCTTCTTGCTCTCTGCTCCTATGGGTCACTCTTGCCCAAACACTCACAAGTGGCACCATCCATAGTCTTCATTGAGACCCTTTGTTGGCTAAGAAATAAGAGAATGAACCACTGAGATCTGGGATATCCTTTGAATCTCTCAAATGCTGTTCAAATGCCCAGTTTTAGGGATCTAAGGCAAACAATTGTAGGGGGTGAACTCCTTCAACTGAACAGCCCACCATTCACCAGAGTTTCCCATTGGACCACTGTCTTTGTCTATCTAAGCCATTATTACAAAAATACCATAAAGTATGTGGCTTATAAATAACACATATTTATTGCTCACAGTTATGGAGGCTGGGAACCCCAAGATCAAGAGTATGGTGGATTTGGGTTAGGTGAGAGCCTACCTCATAGATGGTGTCTTCCTCTTATGTCTTCACACAGTGAAAGCAGCTCTCCGGAGCCTGTTTTATCAGACGGCTCTATCCCTGTGACCTAATCACCTCCAAAAGGCTCTGCCTTATGACACCACCACATCAAGAGTCAACATATAAATTTGGAGAGGACACAAACATTCACACCATAGCAATTATTAAGATCACCAGGTAGTAGCAGAACAGTATCAAGTTCTCCAAGTTCTCTCTAGGTCACAACTATGATTGTTTACATTCTAAATGGTTAAAAGGATAGAGGGAGAAAGAGGGAAGGGAAGGAAAAATCCTATGAATCTATCAACTGCATTGGTCCCTCAAGCGACTACCCTGTTTTCTTCCTTGCCATCCTTGCCCAATTTATAGTTTTTAAATTGCTCCACTTGTTGCCTTTTCTGCTCCACTTCTACTTGTTCCTAAAGTCCTTGTATCTATGCCCTTGATCTAAGAAGTCACCAGGGCCTTCCCTCTGGTGCTCTGGGTGCTCATTTTGGCACCCCCACCACATTGACACTACTGAGTCCTCACCCAGCCGAAGCCTCCTCCTCCCTCTAACTGTATGGCTCTCCCAGGGCTCTTGTTTTCTCTTAACCTCCCAGTTATTTGTGGCTTGTTTCTCCCTTTTTCCCCCCTCAATATTACCACTTCCTTTGACTGCAAACACCACACCTATGAGAATGACCTTCAACTCCACTTTCTACCTCCATGTCTTTATGATAAGTGCCCAGCAGTGGTTGTCATCAGGTCTCTCTAATTAGATGCCCCTCTACCTAAAATTGGCCTTTCCATCTTTCTCTGCAGAAAGACCTTCTTTCCTAGAGTCCCTATCACCATGAGGACTAACATCATCCTCAAGCTTCTGAGTCCTTTTGGATCCTCTAGTTACTTTACATCTCACAATGAGTCCTCCATCTTCTGCCAATTACTCCAATTACATTTTTCTCACATCCACTTTATTCCCACTGCCCTCACCCCAAATCAGCCCTTATCATCTCAAACATGGCAAGAGAAATACATTTCGAAAGCTGGGAGGAATCAGTTAATGCAACCCTTCATGTGAAAGATGAGAAAAGAAAGCTTTAGGGGGCAGAAAATGTGCCCAAGGTCACACAGCTGTTTAGAGTCAAGACTTGAACTTGCCTCTCTCCTCTTTGCCTTTCTCCCATTCCATGGGTAAAAATCACCATAGCAGCCTAACTCCTTTTACTCCTTGTTATGGTTAAACATGAAGTGTTTCCCAAAGACTCATGTATTGTGGGCTTGATCCCCAGTGCAGCAATGTTCAGAGGTGGAGCCTAGAGAGGTGACTGGATCATGAGGACTCTAACCTCAGCAGTGGGTTAATCCACTGATAAGTTCACTGCTGTGCATGCTGTTAGGAGGTGGGCTTGGTTGGCAGAAGCAGGTCACTGGGGGAGTGTCTTTGAAAGGTAGATTGTCTGGCTCTTCCCCTGCACTTTGTGTCCTGGCTGCCATCATATGAACAGTTTTCCTCTGCACTCTTCTGCCATGATATTTCTGCCTTGCATCCAGCGGACCATGATCCTCACCTCTGAAATGGTGAGCCAAAATACATGTCCCCTCCTTTAAATTCTGTCAGGTATTTTGTCCCAGCAACAGAAAGGTGTACTACAATCCTCCTTGTAACCACTTACTAAGAACATTTTGGGCATGCCTTCTCATCTCATCCTAGCAATTACACTGTACAGTATCCATCCTCCTCTGGTAGAGTTTACTAGATTAGGGACACTCATCTGACTTATCGGGCCAATTGGATTTTTTTCTCCCAACATTTGGAATTACAGATGAGAAAATTAGTGTCTTGGATTAGTGTCTTGAAGGCATCTGCTTGCCACTCTGTGTTCTGAGTGCAAAAGGTAGGATACAGAGTGACAGACACACAGACACATAGAAAGGAGCAGAGATGAGCGGGGTGGTGGGGGGAGAAGTCTGATGGTGTTTTTTACTGGTTCTAACTGCTCAATGAGGCTCCAGCCTTCACTGAGGACCAAAGAGTGACTTGGAGTAGAAGGACTGGGGACTTGATATGCCCAATTGTTCCCATCAATGTTCCTAAACCATCCCCCCATAAACATAATCTGAGTTGAAAATTGGGCTTTCCATGCAAACAGCTTCACCAGTCTCCTCACCCCATAAGATTTTGCTCTAAACTCCTTCAACTGGGTTTCTGTTCCTTTCAAAGTCCTAAGTAGTTCACCTCCCTCTCCACCCAAACCAATGCCCAGATGTATGTAGACACATATGCACCCCAAAAAAAACCTACAGAAGATAGGAGGTAATTTATCTGAAGCCCATGAAAAGATCTGCCTCTGCCAGATGTACCTGAATATTCTGATTGCCTACCATGAAGCATGTTCTCATAGCTCCCTAGACTCTCCTCCCAGCACTCTTGTCCAGAACAAACTCACAGACATCATGCCTTGACTGACCTGTTCCAGCCAAGTCAATTGCTTATCATATGTTGTACAGATCCTGCTTTTACATTTGCAAATACCTTTGTCCCTTGAGCAATGCCTGGACCCATCCCCTCCAGCATTCTGTGTCCTAGATGGCTCCAAACCCTGGCCAAATTAATTTTCCCTTGAAAAGCTTTCCTGATTAGCCTCATCCAACTCTGAGCAGCATCTTTACTTCTAGCCTTAGCTCAGCTTCCATTTCCTGCAGAGAATTAGTCCATAAAAACACACTCAGTAACACAAATTCTGTTACAGCTTTTCGGGTGTGTCCTGACTTCCTGATGCAAGAGAGGCATGAGGACCCCTTTCTACAGTATCCACTGCAATAGTCTCCACTCAACAGACATGAAATTTAACTGCCTGACAGACTAAAACAGAAAGAGTAATAAACCAGCATCCAAACTTGCTCCCTGCAAGCCTCTGTCTCCCTAAAAACAGCAAGTGTCAGGAGCTCAGGGTCCTCTGCCTGCTTCCAACCCCAAATTAAAATGCGGTACAGCAAGAATGACTTAGCCCTTTGGCACAGTCTGAGCAAGGATCAGGTGGAAGGCAGAGCCCAGAGCTGCAGGGCAGGATCTCAGAAAGTCAGACCTGTAAGGGAATTCGTGGGCATGGGTGTGGGTGTGCTCAACCAATCCCTGAAGAAGGGTGGGGATAGCTAGGAGCACACGCAGGACTGGAACCTCCAGTTAAGCTCCAAACCCTCCCCACAGCTTTCTTCTTCCATAGCTTGCTGATAACATCAGTGATTTTCCCCTATTTTATAACTTACATACGGTCTATCACTCTTAATTACATTTTGCAAATGAGGAAACAAGAAAAATCTAAATGATATTTTTAGTATACAATCCCTTCAAAAATATCTTCTTTCTATCCAAGAAAGAAAACTAACATTGGCTAGAGCTTTTATTTTATGCCAGGCACTATATACCTCTTATATCATTTAATCCTAACGATAACTCTACTAAATAAATTACCATTATTTTTCCTCTTTAACAAAAAGAGAAACTGTGGCTTTGAGAGATTAAGTATCTTACCTAAAAGTATTAAGTGTACCTAAAGCCATGTAGACAAAAGTGGCAGATCTGGGATTTGAACCTATTTTTTGTGCTGAAGTCAGATATTTTCCTAGTAAGATAAGGAAAGCTTAGCAGAACTTCAAAGTGGGTCCTTCCTGACCAACAGTAGGTCAAGGAGACCAGCAAAAACAAGTGTGTCAGACTGAAGGAGAAAAGGAACATTGAAGGGAAAATAAGATCTTAGATGACCTGTGCCCCACCCAAAGTTCTCTGTCCCACCCAAGCAAAACACCATTAATGGAGAGCAGTGGGTCAGATGACAAAGCTCTAGAAATTAGCTTTGAAGGTGACCATCTGTTAACTGCAAGATAGGAGACAAGGATCCAATAGATTTCCTTACCATCACCAAAGATTAATGAATTTGGTTTACCATCATTATTAAATAAGTTATTGAGTACCTATCTTATTTAATCCTCACCAAAAAAAAAAAGTGACAGATGTTACCAACCCACCTTCAACAAATGAGTTAACTAAAGCAGTTAACAGCTTTAGTTGAACAGTTAACTCAACAGATGAGTTAACTAACTACTTTATCCAAGCTGCACAGCAGGCCAGTAGAAGTGCCAGAAGAGAACCCACTGTCTACTTGTAGAACCTGAGTCCATAGCCACAGCCAAAGAAAGGGCTTTGCTGGTCAGCACCCAAAGGACTCTAGATTCTAGATTTACCCAATACAGACTCAAGACATTGGGCTGTGGCTGTGTCATGAGGAACTGGTTGAAAACTCCCCGTGAATGGAGGTGGGTGTCAACCCTGGGCTACCCAGATGGGGCAGACCAAGAGGAAGAAGACAGCCCAGGTTTGAACCCTTAGCCTTGAGGCATCTAAAGAACCAACTGTGATGGATTAACTAATGGTCAACTTGTAACGCCCAGCTGAACTGAATCAGTGTGGTCCGGGTGTGGAGGATCCATCTGAGGGTTGTTACCAATAGTCATAAAAAGAGAACTGGAGGGGAAGATCATGGACTGTTGATTTTCTAGGAGAAGCTTGGTGCCAATGGTTTTCTTGATGCAAACTAGGCTGTTCTTGTCAGAGGAGGAGCTAGGGACCTTGCTGTTGCTGGGAATGGCTGCTGTTTTTATCAGGGGAGCTCTGATCTTCACTGTGAGCATCACTTCCTGGTTCCAATGTGGATCCCTCAGCTTGGTGGCACAAATCCTTCATCTCACCAGGGTACGTTTTCTGGCTTCCACCACTGGCCTTTGGGCCTTCTGGGTGCAGATCCTCAATATGGACAAGTCTGAGACATTGCTGTGGGCTCTAGGCCACTGGCTGGACTCATGGAGGACATTGCCTTGGACTCTAAGCTTCAGCTGGACTTGAGTGGGAAACTGCTGGGATCCAGGCCCTCGGTTGGATTCATTGGGCCTTTAGTGTGCAGTTAATCTCTTTCACCCTCCCCTCCTTCCCCTGCCCTCCCTTCAACCCCTCCATCCCTCCCTATTTACAAAGACTTTGTTTCCATTTTTTCATTTTCTCATATTAATTCCATTCCCTTCTTTCCTTTCCCCTACCCCTCCCACTTCCCCCTCCCCTTTGCCCCTTTTCTTCCTATTTCACATTGTCTATTAAACCTTCTAGTCCTTATTTACACTTTCAGTTTCTCACACTAGAGAAACTATTCGGTATTTACACATGTGTCCTATTTATTTCACTTAAGAGTATCTCCTCAATGTGCATCCATTTAGCAATAAATGTCTCTAATTTCTCATTTTTGATGGGTAATACTACATTTTTTAAATAAACCACATTTTATTGATCCAGTCTCCAGTTGATGGGCATTTGGGCTGTTTCCAAGTGTTGGCTATTTTTGCAGTTAATCTCTTGCACTCCTTTGCATTTGACTCTTGGGGTAATTATCATAAAATAATCTTGTAAATTATGTATCCTGTATTTAATATATTCCTTTGCCAAAACCCTGACTACAACACCAACTCTGCCCAGAGACAGAACTCTGAGTCCTCTCATCTCTTATCTGCAACATCCTGGCTTCACGTCACATTCCAACAAGAAGACTCCTCTTGAGCAGTCACCATCATGTGTGACCAGAGCCTTGTGAGAGTTATGGCTTTCTTGGGGCCAAAATAAAGCCTTGGTTTTGTAGTCCACCAAAATGCCATGAAAAACACTTCGTCGCCGTGAGGGGGGGCCTGCAAACCTACAATGAGGAAAGCATAGGATTTAAATCTCTTTTCCATCCCTTAGGAAGAATGATAATTTCCATAGAAAAGGCTTGTGACAGCACTGATTGCAATGCCGGGTGTGAGCAGGGTTTGAAGGCTGTGCCAACACAGTCTGTTTGCATTAGGAAACAAGCCTGTTGACTAGGGTAAATGCTGATGACTGCACCGAAATTATAGAGTGAAATTTCATTCTAGAAAATTGGAGTTGCAAATTGATCTCCATTTTCATATTCTGTTGGAGATTGCTATAACATAATTATCATGAAAAATTCTACAAATACATGTGGATCATTTTCAATATCAAATAATTGTGCTAGGATCTTGAAAATAAACCAGGATTGTCTAATAGTCTCCCTTTTTCACAGAGGATACATTCTAAGACCCCGTGGATGGCTGAGATCTCAGATAGTACTAAACGCTATCTATATTATGCTTTTCCCTACACATGCATTAGGCACAGTGAGAGATTAATAACAATAATAGTAAAGTAGAACAACAAAATACATCATTAAGTAAAATAAGAGTTACTTGGACATGAGTATTGCAATATCATGACAATTAGGCTGCTAAATGACTAACAGGTGGGTAGTACATACAGCATGGATACATGGTACAAAGAAATGAATCACATCCCAGGCAAGATGACATGGGACAGTGTGAGATTTCATTATACTACTCAGAATAGCTCATGATTTAAAACTTATGAACTGTTTCTTTCTGACATTTTTTATTTAAGATTTTTAGACTGGGGTTGACCATGGGTAACTAAAACCACAGATGAGAAGACACTGACTGAGCCCATCCAGAGGCAACATGGTACCAAGGGACATAAACCAGGGATCTCAGAAGCCAGGGCTCAGGTCTCAGCTCAGCCATTTCTTGTGCAGTGCCATGGAAGTTTCTCAGCCTCCACACTGCACTCATACATAAAATGCCAGTGACAATAATAACCCACTTCCATGAGATCAAGTACAGAGACTACTTGGCAGTAATGGAAGCCTCCCAAATATGTTTCTTCCTTATTGGCAGGATAGTTGTGACACTGTTGAATTTTATCTGAGCCCTGTGCTCCTGGAAAACATAAAAGGTTAAAAAGTGTCCCCATTCTTTTGTGCTATAGGGAATGGTAAACAGCAAAGAACCACTCTTCATTATACAATGCACAGAAGACTCATAGATGCCTTCTTATTTACCTGTCATGGACACACACACACACACACAAAAACATACTCCCAGTTTTTGCCATATATATGATCAGCTAAACTTTTTTGTCCCCAACAGTTCCACAGGAACAATCAGAACAAAATGCTTGCCGGCTGACCTTTAGTTAAGTTTTTCTCTTTCTACTGGGTCTCTGAACTTTGACCACCCTCAGCCTGAGCCAGAAGATAGCCTCTGCTGATCACAGCCTGGCCTCAGCGTGACACGTTGAGCTGCTGTCCTAGTCTTCCCATCTCACTTCCTCACACCTGTTCTCCCTTGCTTTGCTTACTCCTATCCATGAAAAAAATTCCTTTTTACCTTTTGAGACACTGGAGTGTATTATGATCAGAAAATTCTCCCCATTGTGATAGTCCCTCTCTATCTCCACCTCCACCCCCTGAAATAATCCTTTAAATAAACTCCCTCTTTACTAACTCCAGAGTTGTTTCTCCTGACAGTTGCAAGCAACAGTGATTGACACTGGCCTTTAGATGACTGAGTTCTCAAAGTCAGCAACTGTCTTCTAAAACTGACCTCTATTCTTAGAAAGGGCCCAGGAAGCAAGGATCTGAAAGAAAGTAAAACAACTGCACTGTGACAAAGTCACTTGTCAGGACACAGTTGCTGCTCCAGGGCAACACCACTGGGGATGCTGTTGCGGAGGTAAAAATGAATTTTTATCATCCCTTCTTTCACCTTTTATTTTCACCTTTGAAACCTTGGTTCCAGACATAAAGCCCAGGGCGAGAATGCCTAACTGCCCAAGCCCGGGTCACATACTTGGCCCCAGGAATTGGCATCCTGGGAGAGAGGCAGAACCCTACATCCCACCATTATTACTCATAGTAGGAGATGGCTTGTTAGTTAGGGAGCTGGGGAGGGGAGTGATAAATGTCTGCTATATCTTTCTGTCTAAATCCTAGATTTTTGTTTGGGGCTGTGGTTGTTAAATGATTTGCTCTCTCAGTCGTCAATAACATTGGTGTAAAACTCACAAATGATGGTGTGTACCTAAGGGCTTTACAAAGCAATGTGCAGATTCACCAATAATACATCTGACAATCTCTCTTCCACGAATTGTGCCTTACAACTTTGGCTTTGATGGATTGGCCCAGATGCTGAGGCAGAAAGGATTCTTTTGCTAACTTCCAGGGTCTGTAGCTCCTGACATTCTTCCCTAAGCTGAGCCTCTTATCACTGAAGAGGATCCTGCCCCCATGTGACAGCAAGAAGAGAAGGTGTCAGCATTTACCTGGTACTTGCTTCTCGTGGGGCCTTTGCCAAGTGCCAGTGGGGATCAGCAATAAATTGTCGTGTAACATGCCAACATAACAGCTGGTGACCAGCCATTAGGGAAAGCCATCAAGCATGGGAATTTCAAGAACCCCTCAGCACACACAGAAAATGAGAGTTATTGCAAAACCAGGTGCTCGGGTCTAATTGCAAGAACCAGTTTGAAATGCTAATCTGCTCCTGCAAATTCCATTTTGCCTGTGAGGAATATGGAAGAAAGACTCCCAGCCAAGACTTAATAGGAAAGAGCAAATATTTTGTTTCTTCATTTATTTCTTTGAGATTGTTTCCAACCCTTTGAGCAATAGAATCATAGAGAAATGTGGTGAGGATTGACCTTGAGGACTGCAGCTCTATGTTCTGTTGTAACACAGCATCAGTCAAGCTATGCCAAACTGGCCCTCAGCAGGATGAGCATGCTCTTCCTAGAAACCCACAGGACTCTGCCTCTTGAAGGACACAGCAACCAGACATGCCTCCAGTTCACCAGAGACTCCCATTATTGCGTTATGAGTAAGAGGCACCTGTTCTGGAGCACGGTCAACCCTGGGCATTAACTGAAGAGTAGTCGGACACACCTTGCTTTGGCTCCCTGCTGTGTCCTTTGCTAGCTGTGTGACCCAGGGAAAGTACTATAGTTTGAATGTTCAACACCTCCAAAGATCCATGAGTTGAAGGCTTGGTCCCAGGGAGGTACTATTGAGAGGTGCCAGCTTTTAGGAAGAGAAACCTTCCAAAATGTCATCAGGACCTTGTCCTCTTCTTTTCTCTCTCTTTCACTTCCTCGCTACAAAGTGAGCTGTTTCGTTCTGCCACACATCTTCACCATGATGTCCTGCCTCACCACAGGCCCAAAGCCATGAGATCAATCAATAAGGGACTGGAAACTCCAGAACTTGGAGGTAAAATAAGTCTTTTCTCGTGAGTCAGTTTTCTCAGATATTTCTTTATAGTGATGGAAAGCTGACTGATAAAGGAAGTTTCTTAACCTCTCTGAGTTTCTTGTAGCCCCTATTTTCTCCTCTCTAGAAATAGGGAAAATGACATCTACCTCACAAACTGAAGTAAAGCGAATTCAGTCTTGTTTATAAAGCACTTAGCAAAAACTATGGATCATAGTAAGGACACAGAAAAATAGCTATTATTACTAATTCATTAGATTAGCTAACTTTATTCATCTTTAGGGATCTCAGAAATCAAAATATCTTCATCTGGCTGCCCATCTAAAGACAGTACAATTTTCTCCCTAATTGATGCCTTCATCACTTTCTCTTCCACTCCCTATTACTCTCTAACAGGCCCTGTTATGGTTTACATCAAAAATGTCCCCCCAAATTCTTTTCTTTTTGCTTAAATTCTTTTATTGGTACATTTTAGGTATACAATATGTTTACATTTATCACTGGGTGCTCGTACCTGTACATGATGTGTCTTGGTTCTTATTTTTTTCCCCATTACCTGTGCGCCCTTCACCCCTCCACCCTTCCCTATTTACACAGACTTGGTTTCCAGTTTTTTTTTTCTTTTCTCATAACTTTTCCTTTCCATTCTTCCTTTTCCCCATCTCCTCCCACCACTTCTACAACTTTGGACCTTTTCCTATTTCAAAATATCAATTGTTAGTTATTAATCCCTTTAATCCTTATTTACACTCTCAGTTTCTCACACTAGAGAAACTATTCAGTATTTAAACATGTGTGTCCTATTTATTTCACTTAAGAGTATGGCCTCAATATGCATCCATTTAGCTATAAATGACTCCAGTTTCTCATTCCTTATGGCTGAGTAGTACTCCATTTTATAAAAAAACAACATATTCTTTATCCAGTTTCCAGTTGATGGGCACTTGGGCTGTTTCCAAGCTTTAGCTATTACAAACTGTGCCGCTATAAACATTGGTACACATATATCTCTGTGGTATGATTCTTTTAATTCTTTTGGGAAAGTACCCAGCAGGGGAATAGCTAGGTCAAATGGGACCTCTAGTCCTAGTTCTTTGAGGTATCTCCACACTGACTTCCACAGTGGATGCACCAGTCTGCACTCCCACCAACAATGGAGAAGGGTTCCTTTCTCCCCACAACCCCACCAGCATTTGTTATTGGTTGATTTCTTGATAGCAGCCACTCTTTCTTCCCCCAAAATTCTAATGTGTGTAAAAGGATTGATCTACCACAATGAGTTCTTAGCTGAAGTGCTAACAGAAGGTGGGGCCTGGTTAGAGGTAGGTAACCGGGAGCATGATCTGGAAAAGTGTGTGCTTGTCCCCAGCTCCTCCATTCTTACTCTGCTGCCCCGCTGCCATGGCATGAGGAGCACTAGGCCCTTCTGCCATACCATTTCTGGTTTGGAGCCATGGACTCCAAATGTGAGCCAAAATAATCCTCCCCTCCTTATTTAAGTTATGGGTGTTGGTATTTTATCCCAGCAACAAGCAAGTGACTAAGGCAGGCCCTATTACTGATGTTTAGGATTTGCCATACTCTGGTCTTTGCTACTTTTTCAGGTTGACTTGCCCTGGGTTTGCAACCCCATTGTCTGTCCCTACCGGCCTGATATGCTTTGTCCTGTCTTTAATGCTCCCAAAGGCCCTTCCTACCTTCTCCACCCTCCAGGATGTACAGTCCTTCAAAGCCCAGCCCAAATCCTGCTTTCTACACAAAACCTCTTCCAACTGCATCAACTCATTCATTCAACAGTAAATACTGCATTGAACCTAGGCTAAGTCAGTCAGTGTCTCCTTGAAGCTGGGAGGAAATGCAGACAGGACACTGCCCATCTCTGCCTTCCCCGTGTTTCAATTTGATCCCTCCAATCAGTCCCTCCCAGGAACCACAATGGCACAGTGCAGTTTAGTAACACCAGTGTTCATGGCTGAGTGGCATGTCATCCTTGCCCCCTGGTGTTAAATTCTTTAGAGAAATGATGTGAGACAATTATCATTATGTGTATGAAGAAAGAACACAGGATTTGAGGTCAGGGAGTCCTGTGTCTGAATCACAGCTCAGCCCCTGGGTGGCTGTGTGACTCTGGCATGTACTTAAGTTTGCTACAACAGATGACACAGTATTCACACAGACCAATGCTGCCATGGTGTGAGGACCACTGATTCTGCAGACTCCACAGACTGATGTTTTAGCATCACTGCCCTTTAGTTTCTTTCATGGTAGAATATGAAGAATATCCTAGCCATTCTCTATACTGGACACTAGACAATGTTTTCTATTCTCCCCTCACAATCTATGCACAATATACAAAAAAATTAACATCAAGGTCTTCTTTTTCCAAGCAGTTCAAAAAATGACCAAACCATCTTTGTTGCAGAGTTCTTTTTCCCCCTTTTCTGCCAAGTTGTTTATGAATGTATTTTAAATTTCCTGGGAAATACATATATATATATATGTTTATATATATATATATATATATATATGTTGTTATTACAAATCTAGGTTATTATAACTTCGACTTTTGCTAGAGGGAAGCATCTAGGAGATATGGAAATAAATTCTGGTTGCCCACTCTAGCAAATTCCTCCAGCTTCTATACAATATCATTTGACCACCCTCAGGGTTGTGGGAATGTGGTAGAACCCAGCAAATCTCCCAGGGCCACAGGTGAATTCACGTAGGGTCTTACCATTTACTATGTCACCTGGACACAGGAAAGAGCAAAAGGACTCCCACTTCTGTTTGTCTTTACCCCTTTATCCTGTGTTCTCTGTCTTTTTGTGGTTTGGAGGGTGCTTCCAGTGATAGTAATAAAACATAAGATGAATTGATTTGCCTTTGGTCATAGAATATTTGTTCTAACTACTTCATTCTGAGTCTAACAAAACAAAGCACTTGAATCCATTAAAACAGACCCCTCCCAACATCCACCAAAATGACAATTAAAAAGTACAACAGGAAATAAATTTATAAAGGTATTGAGAACAGGAGATGGTTAAAAAAAAAAAAAAAAGACAAGTTATACCACCAGCAAACAACAGTGACAGAGCCATTTGAAGGCAAAGACTCCCCACCCAGAATCAGTGTCTAGAGACCTAGAATGGCACATGAGCTGCTATGCAGGTCACTGGTGAAGCCAGGTTCTCAGAAGACTCCAAAAGTCCATCTCTCCAGCATTTAGCCAACCAGGCTGAAGCTGAAAAATCTGAGAAAATCAGAAGTCTTTCCTGAAGTGGGAAGGACTTTTACAGTGAAATGGCATCCCAAAGTAGGGCCATCCAATTTTGCATGCTGCTCTTCATTCACTGATCCTAAAATGAAGCCACCAGTACAAATGCCCACCCACCTGCAGGGAAAAGGTAAAAGCAAAGGAAACCTACAAGCAAGCTACCTGTATTAATCAACCTGGCCCTACACTCATAAATATGCATGGACAATAAAGGATCAGAAGATCCTCCAGAAGAATACAAAGGAATAAACAGGCCCCTGAAGAAACCGAAGTAATAGAGGAAATACCTTTCAAGAATGCAATTTAGTAACCTCAAGGAGCTTTGAGAAGAAACTGCATTCATAGAAGACAGTGCTTGGGCTGAGGGTAAAGTTCATGTGCAAGGCCCTGGGTTCAATCCTCAGTACCACCAAAAAAGAAAAAAAGGAATACGGTGTTATGAAAATATATCTGTATGATGAAATACAAGAAAACACTGGGAAATACTTACAAAGAAGTAAGATGGCAAAGACATAGTGAGAGAAAAATTGAGAGGCACAGGAGATTAACCAGAGCCATTATCCATCTCATATCCATCTCATAACTCCAGAGAGACATAAAAGAGAGAGAGGAAAAACTCAAATAAATATTTTTGATGTCTTTATGCTGAAAGAGCCTGGGCAAGATGATCCTAAAAAGACCAATATCTAGACATATATATCTTCATGGAATTTCAGGACATGGATAAAGAGAAATTTCTAAAACTACCACAGGCAACAGTTTACCTACAAAGGATTGCTAATTCACTCAACAACAACTATGGATTCTAGATGACAGTGAAGTAATACCTACAGATTTTAAGTAACATTTTAAATCCAGAAGTCAGCCAAGTAAAAGGACAAGATAAGGATATTTTCAGACTTGCCAGGATCCAAATTTTTTACTTGAAAAGAGTTACACAAGGCTCTGCTCCATAAAAGTAAACAAACAAAAATCTATAGGGAAAATATAACACCAACTAATGAGAACAAGAAAAAGCTATTTATGCCAAGATTTCTGTAGCAAGAGAGTCAACTACCATCAGTTTCATTTTGTTGGAGAATTGAAAACAGGGAAGCTTTAGAATGAGAAAAGGGAAACACCTGATATGTGCCCTGACTGGGGGCTGTTGGCATGGGTAAGCCACAGAGCAACTAACTGGAAGAAGGCATCCTGTGGTAATGGTAAGGTGTGCATATTTGGCTTTCGCTCGTTGGTCCCAAGTTGGAACTGTGGACAAAAGCTAGGGATACTGTTAGATTTTAATCAAGTCCTGAATGCTCAGGGCCTATTGCTACAGAAGTTACTGTCTAGCTTCCTGATTGCTAGAGACAGTGGCCTGACTTTGCTTCAGTCTGATGTATAGATAGTAACTCAGCTCTCTGGGCTGGTTGCTGTAAGTAGCAAGTTGGTTTCCGGGGCTGGTTGCTGCAAGTTGGGTGGGAACCAAAGTTCTGTCATTTTATATTGTTGGCCCATTGCCTGTTTATATATTCAGTCTCAAATCCAAGAAAAAAAATGTGGGACCCAATAAACAGTAAGCTAAGGAGTATGGTAAAATAGTTCAGGATAACACAGATAGAAAGAAGTCTGTTCCAAACTGGACATTTTCCAAATAGAATGATTAGGAAGTTGGATATGCTTGGTAATATGGTGAACAGGGTATGTCAACAAGAAAACAGATACATGCAATTAAAAACTCTGGGGTAAAAGTCACATTCCCGATAGAAAACAAATGAAAATGAGTTATTATTTTGAAGAACTGATAGCATAAATCAGGAGTCCCTTTGACCTTGATGCTTGGAATGACCTCCTTTGAGCAGCAAAGATTTAGTGACACAGGTTTGCATTTTGTGCTCCATAAGGCCAAATACCCTCTGATTTTGAGGTGGATAATATTTACAAAATCAAATATTGTTAAAGCTATGTATTGCTCTTCAATTTTCAGAATCAACTTATATGTAAACAAGGAATGAAAGGACTAATTATGTTTACAGTATAATAAGCAACTGTTTTAAACATTACGATGTCAAAATATAGTTAGCATTGACCAATATTGGAAGGACGAAAAAGGAGGCAATTGGGTGTTAATTTCCTCTGTGACATGGTGGAGAAATATGAGAGAATAACTTCATAAATCAAGAAATGAAGGTTTAGGCACATTATTTCCAATCATAGAAGAAATAAATAGAAAAAGAAAAATATAACAAAAATTGGCCGGAAGAAGTTGGAGAAGATACATGCTTCATCTATCAGAGTGAAGCGTCAATAGCTACTTCTTCACATTGATAAATCAAAAATAGAAATGCAAGCATATTATTTGAGTAATGAGCAAAAGAACCACCTTTCCTCAGCCCCCTCCACAAAGACCATGGAGAACAGGAACAGCGATCGAGATGGAGGGGGGACTGCTCCTCTCGACATAGCTTTCCATACTACTTTAATTATGATTTCCCTAGACATGTGTAGTCAATATTCTTCTCCTTCTTTCAAATTTAAAAGAAGTCATAATTCTAAGGCAACACTCAAGAACTCCCACAGAGCTAAGTGCTTTTTCTCTGTCCCTCAAAAAAACCCCAGCTTTATTATTTGACTCACCTTACCAAGTTTGTAATTTCAGCTGCACTATCTCAGTCTCACCTCCTCAGGGACACGGGGAAAACATTTGATATCTATTCACTGTGTGGATGAGAAGATACTGGTCCCTTTATTCAGTGAGTATTCACAGAGCACCTACTAGGTGCTAGGCACTAGGAATATAGAAGGAAACCAAAGAAAGTCCCTGCCTTCAGAGAATTAAGGGGAAGGGGATCAAGAGAAAGAGGAGGGAAGGAGAGGAGGGATAGTTAATGAAGAGAAGGGACTGGGGTGTGTCCTGTACATATACCCAAAGGAATATAAACAGTCTGTACCACAAACAGGTACCAAAAAAAGGAAAGGAATCAAGGATGGGTGGAGGGGGGAGAGAAGGAAAGGAAAGGAGACGAAAAGAGAATTAAGATGTGTTATGTGTGTGTACCAATTCCCCACAAGCAATGTAAACACTATGTACAATGCACATGTACTAAAAAAATAAAATAATAAATTTGTGGGCAAGACAGACAAGAAATAAAAATATTTTTTAATCCACCCTTTCTTCACCTGCTGAGAGAAAGGAAAATAGCCTCTCAGACTAGACAACCCCAAGTGTGCATTTCTGTCCAAGCTATGACACCCTGAATCAATGGCCAAACCTCTCTGAGCTTTAGTGTCTCCAACTATAAACTGGGGAGCCTATCTTTCACAGTAAGAATGTGCCTAGGTCCCTAAGTTAAATTACACAGATACAAATTGATTTTTCTTTCTTGTTTTGGAGGAGGGATCTTATGACAATATAAATATCATACTAGTTCTGATATAATATGAGCCAAATAAATGAGGAAAATCACATTTACAGACAACCTGAAAGATGCCAGGCTTTGACACTTTGGTGTTGACAACTTTGAAAATCAGCAGAATTGAAAATCATCATTCAAGTAAGATTCTGCTTCCCAAACTATATGCTGTGCTTTGGATCTTAAATGTTCCCCAAAGGCCCATTTGTTGGAGGATTGGTCTCTCAGAAAGGCACTACAGGGAAGTTTGGAACACTGAAGAAGCACAGTCTAGTGGGAAATCACTAGGAGCATGCTTCAAAAGGAATAATGGGATTTTTTCTTCTATTTTATGTAATTTAATTTTATTGGTACATTTTAGGTATACAACATAATGACATTCATCACTTGAAATTTGCACCTTTACATAATCTCTCCTGGTTCTTATTTTTCCCACTTCCCCTGCCCTCCCTTTAACCCCTCCATCCATCCCTATGTACAAAGACTTTGTTTCCATTTTTTCATTTTCTCATATTAATTCCATTCCCTTCTTTACTTTCCCCTAAACCTCCCATTTCCCCTTATGCTTTGTGCCTTTTCTTCCTAATTCACATTGTATATTACACCTTCTAGTCCTTATTTACACTTTCAGTTTCTCACACTACAGAAACTATTTGGTATTTACATATGTGTGTGCTATTTATTGCACTTAAGAGTATCAACTCTTCATTCGAGAGATGCAAATGAAAACAATGCTGAGATTCCACTTCACTCCAGAAAGAATGGCTGCTATCATGAAATCAACCAATAACAAATGCTGGTGGGGCTGTGGGGAAAGAGGAACCCTGCTCCACTGCTGGTGGGAGTGTAGACTGGTGCAACCACTGTGGAAATCAGTATGGAGATACCTCAAAGAACTAGGACTGGAAGTCCCATTTGACTCTGCTATTCCACTGCTGGGGATCTTCCCCAAAGAATTAAAAGAATCATACCACAGTGATATATGTGCACCCATGTTCATAGCAGCACAGTTTATAATAGCTAAAACTTGGAAACAGCCCAAATGCCCATCAACTGGAGACTGGATAAAGAAAATGTGGTTTTTTTATAAAATGGAGTACTACTCAGCCATAAAAAATGAGAAATTAGCTAAGTGGATGCACATTGAGGCGATACTCTTAAGTGAAATAAATAGGACACACATGTATAAATACCAAATAGTTTCTCTGGTGTGAGAAACTGAAAGTGTAAATAAGGACTAAATGTATAATAGGTAATGTGAAATAGGAAGAAAAGGGGCAAAGGGGAAGGAAGTGGGAGGGCTAGGGAAAAGGATAGAAGGGAATGGGATTAATATGAGAAAATGGAAAAATAGGAACAAAATCTTTGTAAATAGGGAGGACTGGAGGGGTTGAAGGGAGGGCAGGGCAAGGTTGAAAAATAAGAACCAAGAGAGACTATGTAAAGGTGCAAATTTCCAATGATGAATGTCATTATATTGTATACCTAAAATGTACCAATGATTAGAATGAATAATCGATAATGTAAAATAGGAAGAAAAGGTCCAAAGGGGTAGGGGTAGTGGGAGGGGTAGAGGAAAGGAAAGAAGGGAAAGGAAAAATGATGAGAAATGGAAAAAATGGAAATAAAGTCTTTGTAAATAGGGAAGGGTGGAGGGCGTGAAGGGAGGGCTAGGAATGGGGAAAAAATAAGAACCAAGATGCATTATGTAAAGGTACAATTCCCAATGAGAAATGTAATTGTGTTGTATACCTACAATGTACCAATAAAAGAATTTAATAAAATAAGAGTATCAACTCAATGTGCATCCATTTAGCTATAAATATCTCTAATTTCTCATTTTTTATGGCTGAGTAGTACTCCATTTTATTTTTTAAATGCACATTTTCTTTATCTAGTCTCCACTTGATGGGCATTTGGACTGTCCAAGTTTTAGCTATTACAAACTATGCTGCTATGAACATGGGTGCGCATATATCACTGCGGTATGATTCTTTCAATTCTTTGGGGAAGATATCAAGCAGGGGAATAGCTGGGTCAAATGGGACTTCCAGTCCTAGTTCTTTGAGGTATCTCCATACTGATTTCCACACTGGTTGCACCAGTCCGCACTCCCACCAGCAGTGAAGCAGTGTTCGTCTTTCCCCATAGCCCAGCAAGCCTTTGTTATTGGTTGATTTCATGATAGCAGCCATTCTTTCTGAGGTGAGGTGGAATCTCAGCATTGTTTTCATTTGCATCTCTCAAATGACCAGTGATTTGGAACAATTTTTATATATTTATTTGCTATTTCTACTTCTTGTTCTGAGAAATGTCTCTTCATTTCAGATGCCCATTTTTTGATTGGGTCTTTAATTTTGTGAAGTCTGATATTTTTAAGTTCTTTATAGATTCTAGATAGTAGACCTTTGTCTGAGTAATGGCAGGTGAAAATTTTTTCCATGTCTCTTCACCTGGCTGGTGGTTTCTCTTGCTGTGCAGAAAATTTTAGTAAGAAGATATCCCATTTGTTGATTGTTTGTGCTAGTTCACGGGCTACTGAGGTTTTGATCATAAAATCTTTTCCTACACCAATGTCTTCAAGAGTTCTACCTAACCTCTGTTCCAGGCGATTCAGCATTTCTGTTTTAATATTTAGATCTTTAATCCATTTGGATTTTAGTTTAGTGCATGGTGAGAGATATAGGTCTAGCTTTAATCTTTGACACGTTAATACCCAATTTTTCCAGCACCATTTATTAAACAGGCTATCACCAAGAGAGATTATGTAAAGGTGCAAATTTCCAATGATGAATGTCATTATATTGTATACCTAAAATGTACCAATGATTAGAATGAATAATTGATAATGCAAAATAGGAAGAAAAGGTCCAAAGGGGTAGGGGAAGTGGGAGGGACAAGGGAAAGGAAAGAAGGGAAAGGAAAAATTATGAGAAATGGAAACAAAGTATTTGTAAATAGGGAAGAGTGGAGGTGGTGAAGGGAGGGGTAGGAATGGGGAAAAATAAGACCCAAGATGCATATGTAAAGGTACAACTTCACAATGATAAAAGTAAATGTGTTGTATACCTAAAATGTACCAATAAAAGAATTTTTTTAAAAAGATGCTATCTTTCCTTCAGTGAGGGTGTTTGGCTAATTTGTCAAAGATGAGGTGGCTGAGTGTGTCTGGACTTGTTTCTGCATCTTCTAATCTGTTCCACTGGTCCTCAGGTCTGCTTCTTTGCCAGTACCATGCTGTTTTTATCACAGTAGCTTTGTAGTACCGTTTCAAGTTGGGGGCTGTGATACCCCCTGCCATGTCTCTGTTACCTAGATTTGCTTTTGCTATTCTAGGTCACTTCTTGTTCCAAATGAATTTTTGGATTGTTTTCTCAAGTACATGAAGTATGCTGCTGGGATTTCAATTGGGATTACATTGAATCTATATTGCAATTTTGAAAATATGGCCATTTTCACTACGTTGAACCTTCCTACCCAGGAGCAAGGGATGTTTTTCCATTTTCTGATATCATCTTCAATTTCTCTTTTCAGAGTGCCATAGTTTTCAGAGAAGAGGTCTTTGATTTCTTTTGTTAGGATGATTCCTAGGTATTTCAGTTTTTTTGGATGCTATTGTGAAAGGAATTATTTGCCCTATTTCTCTCTCAGTGAGTCTGTCATTCGTGTAGAGGAAAGCTATTGATTTTTGTGTGTTGACCTTGTAACCAGCTACTTGACTGAATCTGGTTATTAAGTCTAGAAGACTTTTGGTGGAGTTCTTGGGGTCTTCTATATAGAGTATCATGTCATCTGCAAATAATGACAATTTGACTTCTTCATTACCTATCTTTATTCCTTTTATTTCTTTCTCTTGTCTAATTGCCATGGCTAATGTTTCCAGAACTATATTGAACAAGAGTGGTGATAGTGGACATCCTTGTCTTGTTCCTGATTTGAGTGTGAAGGATTTCAGTTTTTTATCATTTAGTATGATAATGGCTGTTGGTTTTTCATAGATGGCTTCTATCAGTTTGAGGTAGAGACCATCTATTCCAATTTTTTGTAGGGTTTTTATGATAAATGCATGTTGGATTTTGTCAAATGCTTTTTCTGCGTCTATGGAGATATTCGTAGGGTTTTTGTCCTTGGTTCTACTGATATAGTGTATTACATTGATTGATTTGCATATGTTGAACCATCCCTGCATCCCTGGGATGAATCCCACTTGGCCAGGGTGTATGATCTTCTTGATGATCTTCTGCATTTTTTTCCAGTATCTTATTAAGGATTTTTGCATCTATGTTCATGAGTGAGATTGGCCTACCATTTTCTTTTTCAGTTGGGTCTTTCTGTGCTTTGAGGATCAAAGCAATGCTTCCAGGAATGAATTTGAGAGTATTGCTTCCCTTTCAATTTCATTGAACAGTTTAAACAGTAGTGGCTGTAGTTCCTCTCTAAAAGTCTTGTAGAATTCAGCAGTGAAACCATCAGGACCTGGGCTTTTCTTAGTTGGTAAGTTTTTAATTATGTTTTCAATTTCATTGATTGATACTGGGTTGTTTAGAATTTTTAGGTTTTCTTCGTTCAAGTTTGGTAATTCTTATGTATCTAGGAATCTGTCCATTTCTTCTGTGTTTTCCATCTTATTGGTTCTTGAAGTAGGTATTGATGATCCTCTGGATTTCTCCTCAGTCTGTTGTAATTTCACCCTTTTCATTCCTAATTGCATGGATTTTGGACTTTTCTTTCCTTTTTATGATAAGTTTGGCTAAGGGTTTGTCAATTTTGTTTATTCTTTCGAAGAACCAACACTTGACTTCATTGATTTTTTTTCACATCATTCTCTTAGTCTCCATTGTATTGATTTCTGCTCTGATCTTCATAATTTCCTCCCTTGTATGAGCTTTGGGTTTGTCCTGCTCTTCTTTTTTCTAGCAGCTTGAGGTTCAGCATCAGGTTGTTTAATTGAGCTTCCTCTGTTTTCCTAATATGTATATTCACTGCTATGAATTTCCCTCGTAAGACTGCTTTCACTGTGTCCCATAGATTCCAATATGTTGTATTGTCATTGTCATTTAATTGAAGGAACTGTCTGATTTCTTCTTTAATTTCCTCTGTGACCCATTGGTTATTCAGAAGTATATTGTTCAATTTCCATGTGATTGTGAAATTTTTGTGGTTTCTTTTGCTATTGATCTCCAATTTCATTACACTATGGTCTGATAATATACAGGGGATAACTTCAATTCCTTTGCACTTACCCAAACATGTTCTATTAGCGAGTATGTGGTCTATTTTGGAGAATGACCTGTGTGCAGCTGAAACGAAAGTGTATTCTGATTTGGTGGGGTGGAACACTCTGTAAACATCTGTTAAGTTCATTTGTTCAAGACTTTGATTGAGTTCTACTATTTCATTACTTATTTTATGTCTAGTTTATCTAACTATTTGTGACAGTGGGGTATTAAGGTTCCCCACTACTATAGTATTAGTGCTTATTTGATTTTTCATGTCTATTAATATTTGTTTTATATAGTTGGGCAGACTAGTGTTTATTGCATATATATTGTTCCCTTTACAAGGATGTAATGTCCTTCTTTGTCTCCCTTAATCAGTGTTGGTTTGAAATCCACTTGATCTGCAAAGAGGATAGCTACTCCTGCTTTTTTTCAGGTTCCTGTCACATGGAGTAATATTTTGCACCCTTTAACTTTCAGTCTATGAGTTTCTTTTTGAATTAAGTGTGTTTCTTGTATGCAGCCCATTGTTGGATCCTGCTTCTTGACCCATTCTGCCAGTCTATTGTTTTGATTGGTGAATTGAGAACATTAACATTGATGGTTATAACTGATATGTATTGACTCATCACTGTCATGACTTTTTCTTTTGGATTCTCCCCCCTTTCTCTTTAATCTCTTGTCATGCCCAATGGATTCATTCTGCTGGGCTTCCTAGGGTTGTGATCCTCAATTTCTTTTCCTAGCATATTGTTTAAAAATTTTGGAGTGCTACTTTGGTATTCATGAAGTTGCTAAGTAGCTGTTTGTCATGAAAGTATCTTATTTCTCCATCAATTTTGAAAGATAGTTTTGCAGGGTACATCAATCTGGGTTGGAAGCTGTTTTCCTTTAGGGCTTGAAATATGTCACTCCAAGCTCTTCTTGCCTTGAGGGTTTGCATTGAGAAGTCTGCTGTGATTCTGATGGGCTTTCCTTTGTATGTGATTTGTTTCTTTTCTCTCACTGCTTGTAGAATTTTTTTCTTCTGTTGAATTTCTGGAATCCTAGCTATTATATGCCTATGTGTAGATTTTTTTTTATCAAGGCTAGTTGGAGTCCCATATGCCTCACTTATCTGTATGTCAAGTTCTTTTCCCCTGCTTCGAAGTTGTCTGCCATCACTTCTGTGAACATTTTTTTTATGTCATCTGCACTTTCTCCTGTTTCTTCATTGACTCTGATCAGTCTTATGTTTTTCTTCTTTGCATTGTCTAGAAGCTATTCATTTATGTCTTGGGGTCCCTTACTATTTTAAAGAAATTTTTCTTTTCCTGATTACTAATTGCAATCTTATCTTCTACATCTGAAATTCTGTCCTCACATTGTCTCATTCCACTGTGTAAACTTTCAATGGAGTTTTTAATCTCCTGGAAATCTGTTTGCATCTGTTTTATGGATTCCATTTGTTTCCTATGTTAGGATTCCATCATGTTCCTCAGCTCCTCTATTTTTTATTTGTGTCCACTCTAGATTTATTAATCATGTCTTGCACTATGTGCACAATCTCTGCTGTTATCTGAGAAATTATTTCTGATTTCATTTTTTCCAGTTCCTCTTTTGTTGCCAGTTCAGGGAATCCAGATGGTTGATTATCAGAGTTTTCCATCTCGTTACCCTTTGGTGTTGCTCTAGGTGATCTGGAAGTCTGGTTTGGTGGCTTGTTTACATGTCTTCTCATTTCACAGTGGGGTTGGGAGGGTGGCTGCTGCTGGCACCCACACAGGTCACCTCCTCTGTGCTGGAAGTGGTGCTATCACAGCCCAGAAGCCTCCTCCTCTGCTCTGTTCTTCTTTTGTTTTGTTCCTGGCCATAAAGCAAGCAGTTTTGCTTCACCAGGAGTTCCCACCATGATGTACTATCTCCCCCAAGCCAAGTGATCACAGATTGGAATCTCTAATAAATAACCAAAATAAACCTGTTGTTTTTATAAGTTGATTATCTCAGGTATTGTTTATAGTAATGAAAAGCTGACTAACATAGTATGTTTGGGGAAACATCTGTAACAAGGGCTCTATTGCTAAACAGACTATAGGAACATAGCACACTGTAGCCTTCTTTTAGAAAGTCATAATGCACGTCAGTATAATAAAAATCCTGAGAAGTTCTACAGCAAAGAGACCTGCTCAACTCAGTTTTCCAATTTACTTTATGACAGCCTCTCCCAACCATAGAAGGGATGGAGTAAAGCCTCCCTAAATATCCCCTGCCCATTGAATTGGTGCTCAGAAGAAAGTGCTATAGAAAATGCTGAAGTAGAGGACCTGTGGATTCTGTTTAGCTTAAATCAGAGTTAATAGTCTTCATGAGTTCATTAGCTCTAAAAACAGTTCACCAGATATGAGCAAGGACCATGTGGCCAAGAGCAGATCTCACTGTGAACATGATTCTCTCTGAAATGCCTTTAATGTTCTGTGAGTGGCACATGAGTGGTGAAAGCCATGTAAGCCCAGAATACAATGAACCTGTCTGTGCAGCCTGTGAGCCCTACTGGAGCCGTCTGGGTTCCAGCCATCCCATCAGATTCAACAGTGAATGGAAACCATCATTTCCAGCCTTATAACAAATGCTAGGAAACCCACCCCAAAAAACCTATTCCTTAAATAACAACTAATCTTGCAAACACTTCTAGGACACAGAAGCTATCACAGAGGAAAGTGTTTGGCAGCAGTTTCCAATAACATCACTGGATACACCAGCCCCACATGCCTTCACCCCTTCACCTATATCCTACACACAGCACACAGACAACTACCTCTTGTTTTCTAGTACTGCCACACACAAAAAAAGAAAAGAAAAAAAAAAAAGAAAAAGGGTGCCCTTGGGCCACACAGGAATTTTGGGAACAAAACTGCTGCTGCTGGGAAAATCTAGAAAATTGAAGAACATGACTGGCATTTCCTTCTGTCTCCATGATATCTTCATTTTGAGCAGAAAGTGTAGTTTGGATGACAATGGCAGCTGTGGATCCTCCTGCAGGAGGCTCAGAGCCCACAGTCCCTCCAAATGGCAAGTTCTGCTGCTCCCTCCTCCCACTTAGCAGCAGCAGGCTGTCACCTGAAGCCTTCCCCAGCCTTGTTCCTTTCCATAGAGACTCACTGCCAGCAAGGCTTGCACTCTGCTGCCACTCATGTGCCACATCAGGGAGCTAGGCAAGTGATGCAAGGTGGATGGTAGAGGAATAGACAACCACCTAGCAGGGGTGATCGGAGGATGAAAATTCCTCTTCCTTCCAAAACAGTCTTTCCCACTGGCTGTAAATGCCTAAAACATTAGAGTAATAGTTTCATTCCTTCTGCTGGAAGCAGAGCCAGCAAATAAAAGGTGTGTAGTGCATGCCATTGCTTCCTCCTCTACACAATCCAGCAACTTTCTTGCTGCATCCTCACTTTGCACCTCTTCCCAGCCATTGCCCTATTAGATTTCCTGTGAAATTTTTTCACAGGAAATTTCCCACAGGTTGTGGGAAATCACTTAACCCAGAAAGGGAAAACATGGGTGATAGAAGAAACATGGCAAGCTGATGAGGTATGTGTGTAGCTTTGTTATGCTTTTCCCTCTGCTTTTGAAGGGAGAAATGTATATGTATATCATTTTATGTTTAAAATTCCCATAATAAAATTTTAAATTAACATATATACACATATATGTATGTATATGCACATATGTTCTTCTTCCTACTTAATATCACTTTAAGCAGTTATCAGCAATTTAAATTATAACGTGAAGGAGTTTTTGCATCTTTTTTTTTTTTTTGGTACCGGTGTTTGAACTCAGGACCTTGCACTTGCAAAGCAGGCAGGGTCACCACTGAGCTAAATCCCCAGCCCTTTTTGCATCTTTTTTAGAACAAATTTGTATAATAAAAGAATAGAAGGTAAGCTGAATTTTTATGTGGACAGAAAACCACCAGTTTGGAGGAAAAGAGAATCAAACCTATCTGGGAGTCTGGAGTTCCCAAAAACAAGGAAGGGCAGCAAATTGCTTTACAAACTGTTAAGACTGATGCTATTTAGTACAATCACACTGGGATTGAGACATTTGGTGGAGGAATTGAATGCTCATAAGCTCTTAACATTGTTGGTGTCTGGTGCATTTGTTTTTGCCACTAACTATCTCTGCTTTTTGCATCAACCAGCTTAAATGTTAGAAGCCAAGATTTTGATTTGAATTATAAACTGTGAAAGTTGGTCAACCAGCTCACCTGTTGCTTCAATGTACCCAGCTTTCAAGTTAATGATTATTGATTTCTCTGAGCCTAAGGCCACACATGGATCCCCCCCTCCAGCAGACCTAGAAAAGATCATTTCTCACCCATAATTTATAGAAAGTTTCATTCAAGCCTCTGAAATGAGGCCACCTTTCAAAATAATGCAAAGCTAGTATTCCCAGCCCATGAGCCCAATATTCCTTCTTTCTACTGTGTAACCCTGTAATCTCAGACTGCTCCTATGTTCAAAAAAGAATCAATAAAAATACATTTATACTTTAGTGATATCAATTCTTAAAGTCTGTAGGAATTGAAGTTGGGTTAAATGAAGTGGAGTTATACACACAATGGAATATCTGAGTGACTGTCAAGAAGGATGAATTAGATCCATAGAGCTGATACAAAAAGATCTCCAAGACATTCTATTTAGTTTGTGGCAAAAGTCCAGTTGTCTTCTGGAGACAAGATCATTCCCTGCCTAATGAGGGAGAGCTTACCTATTAATCACCAGAACTGATCGCTAACAGAGCTTGCAGGAAGCCAGATCCAAATGGTTGAGCACAATGGAATAGCAGAGTTTGAAAATGGTCTTCTGTCTTGTTCTTGGAAAAAGTGAAACTATCCCTTCTATGCAGAGATATGACAGTAGCTGAAAGGAGAAAAGACAGACACAATTTTTGCATATTTATGCTTGCCTCTTGGGGATGGAAAGCAGTTACCTTAAGATCCAAACCTATAAGTTTTAAGTTTCTAAACATCTGACATTTTCTTTATTTTCTTTTTTTTTACACCTGAATATTTAATAAAAATCTTTGAAAATGCTAGGAAATTCCATTCATGCTAGGGATAAAGAAGGGAAGGAGATGTTGTGCTTCCTGGGCCTAAATTTCAAAAGGGAAGTTGTGCACCCTCGGTGGAATGAGATCCAAGTAAGATACAGAACAGAAAGTGAGCCTTGAGGGTCCAAGCTCTTTCAGTTCTCATTTATAACTCTGCTGTTCTGGAAGTTTTGTAGTTATCTCAGCAGGGTGTGGGAGAGACTGCTATATCCTTATCTTGTCCTATGGGTATTCTCTGATTTTTGGTGAGGCAAATGGCTGTGGCAGGCCACATCTCCCAAACTCCCTTGCTTCTAAGCTAAGTCAATAGATTCATAGGATATTGCCAGATAGGCTATAAGCTAAGTCAAAACAAAAGTAAGAGGTTATGGTAAGTGTGATTTCTGAGTAGAGCTCTTAAAGAGAGTACAATTTCTCCCTTTTTCTCACTGGCTGGAATGGAAACATAATAACTGGAGCTTAAGCCGCTCCTTTGAACCACAGGGTAGAAACTTTATATTAAAAATGGAAGGCAAAGAGCCTAGGTTCTTAGTAATTGTGCAACTGCTGTTCCACTTCAAGACACCCTATATTTATGTGAGAATGTTACTCAATAAACTTCTATTTATCCTAAGCCATTATTGTGTTAGATTTTCTGTCACTCACAGTCAAGCTTAAACCTGGATGATAGATACATAAAATCTCCTAAAGTTCTTTGCCTTAAATGAGTCCAGTTCCTTTGTAGTGTGTGTGAGTATGTGTGTGCTTAAGAATAAGGTTTCCATGGAGGCCTCAGAGATGGATCATGGGCATCCACATGCCAAGTGTGCAAAATAAAACAGCTCTACTTCTGCAGACAAATCTCATTCCTGCAGATATCCCAGAAATTCATTTCCCTTTTTCTCTTACCCATCCCTAAGATCACAAGCCAGACTTCAGAATAGATGGGCAATGACAAGGAGGCTCTCAGAGTCTCCTACCCTATTCAGAGCAGACTCAAATTTATTCCTTCAATGGTCCTATGGACTAAGGCAGGTTAGTCCAATTAATATGAACAGTGTTTCCCTGAGTGTTCTAATACCAACCCCAGTTGTAATACTAGATTCCTTAATAACCCAGCCTACACTAAATGTGAGTAAATTTCAACAACACTGAATCTTCCTTTTAGATCTACTATCTCTGGAGAACTCACTGCCAAGAAGCAGATTTTTAAAAAAAACAAAAAACAAAAAAGACCACCATTCTCCATAATGAACCATAGATAAAAATTAAAAATGCAGAAGCCCAGATTCTTCCCAATATCAGGGGCTGATTTTGCTGGCAAGTAATTGGAAGGTGGATGCACCATTGTCTGATGAAAACATTCAAAAGCAGACCACTTTTGCTGTTGAAACTTCATGGCAGTGCTAGAAAGAACTCATCTTACAGTAGTCCCAAAAAGAATAAGTTCAAGAGAAAGAAAGGGGAGCCATTTGCTCTGAAATACCATAAGGTTGATATGATTGACAAAATTAGTCACCTTCAGAAGTGTCCTTCTAGAAAGTGTAAATAAGGACTAAAAGGTAATCTGAAATAGGAAGAAAAGATGTAAAAGGGAAGGGGAAGTGGGAAGGATGGGGGAAAGGAAAGAAGGGAATGGAATTAATATGAGAAAAATAAAAAGTGGAAACAAAGTCTTTGTAGATAGGGAGGAGTGGAGGGGTTGAAGGGAGGGCAAGGGAATGGGGAAAAATAAGAACCAAGATGGATTATGTAAAGGCATAAATTTCCCATGATGAATGTCATATTGTACACCTTAAATGTACCAATAAAATTAATTTAAAAAAAAAAAGAAGTGTCCTTCTAATAGCATCTTCATGGCCAGCCACCTGGACATGCCACTCTGCAAAGGCTGTATAATCCTTCCTCCAGCAAACCAGAAAACAGGTACGTGTGTGTGTGTGTGTGTGTGTGTGTGTGTGTGTGTGTGTATGTGTGTTAACTCAAGACCAGAACTACTGTAAGTATTGAATTGTACTCCATTGTACTCCAATATCTTAAATAGAAAAACTTTATTCTTGAAAAGATGAGAAACTGTGGTGATAGAGAACAGATTAGTGGTGGCCAAGGGTTTTAAGTGAGGAAAAGTGTGAGTACAAAGGGGCAGCAAGAGGGAGCTTTTAAGAGCAATGAAACAGCTCTGATACTTGACTGTATTGGAGTGGTTCCATGGAGTTATACATGTGTTAAAACTCAAAACTATACATCAAAATATTTAGGTTTATAGAATAATCATTTTAATTGTTAAAACTTTAAGGGCTTTTCTAAGAAGTCAAAAAATAAACAGAGCCATAGAGTAGTTTATAACCAAACTAACAAAGGACATGTAGCCACTCCTTCCAGGTGTCAAGAGTGCCAATACCTGCACACACAGAGGCCACTGTGTCACTTGGAGATGGCCACCAGAATGAGCTCTTACATCACAGGGGACCAAGCCACTGTTAGAAGTACAGTGGTACAGTAACTAGTCACAAGAGCTGCTGCATCTTCTTATAAGCGGGCATGGTCTGCACCCAGTGATTCATGGGAGACTTCCAAAGTGCACAAAATAAAGCAACTTACAAGAAAGAAAAAGAAAATATTCAGCATATTCAACCTGACTAGTTAATCAGAAGCATTACCACCACAAAAACAAAACAGAACCCAAAAAATACACAGTTTAAGCATTCTGGTCTGCTCTGTATAGATACCTGCTCAGAGGCATCCGGTAACCTAGAGGCAACCACAAAGTGGGAAGGAGATTGACACACGAGGAGGAGAGACACTAATGAGATGAAATTTGCCACTATCACAATACACTGGGGACATGGAGTCAAAATTAGGCTTAGTAATGTACAAGCACAGAACTGGAGATTTCTCACCTATCAGTGTTTGGGGCCTTCGATCAGTACCCACTATCCCAACAAAACTCACACTCTGATCACCCTTGATGACTGGGTATATCCCTCCAGCCCCTCCCCACTGCCTTGCTCCAGGAGTGACGGGGGTGCTTGCTGCACCCAAAACCACTTCCCATCAGTCCCACCGGGGACTCCTGCTACAGCTGAGAGAAGGCTCCCTGGCAGGGTCCAGCCAACTACTAGAAGTACCCTCCTTGTCTCCCTACAGGCCTGCCCCAGGCTTTTTAGGCTAAGCTCAGTGCACAGGCCATCTGAAGGTAAAGGATTAATATCCTCAAGGACAGCCCTCAAGCACAGGGTCAGAAATCAGTGAATGAGTGCACGAGCTCCACTCCAGAGGCAGTGCTGGCAGGTCCTCATCAGGCCTCGTCCTTTTTCCTGCCTCCCTCCTTGTCCACCCTCCTGGCACTCTTACTCTTTCCCTTGATCACCTCACAACCAAACCCACTGCTCCCAAATCCTTGTTTTAGGCTTGGCTTTCAGGGAAACCCAAACTATGACAAATAGCTGGATTAATACTCTACTCCATCTCGCTCATTCCACGCGATCCCAGAGCCAACTCCCACAACACAATTGCACATTTCCATCAAATGCCAATGGCTAGAAAAACTTAAATCTCTTGTCAGTACCTAAGCTGAGACATTCTGGCTGTTTCCAATTAGGAAGCTACAGCTAAGACACTTCCCTTTCCCTTTTTAGGGACCTGCTGCTTTCCAGTTTCCAAGTGCCTTCTGTCCCCACCCCAGGCTCCCCTGGGTCCCCTGGCTGTAACTAGCAGGTCCTGACCTTTTCTGACTTCTGTTCTCACTTATGCAATGAACCCCAGGAGTCTGGCGCTCTAAGCATTTCGGTGGCCACTGGAGGGCTGGCAATTTCTTCATTAATGAGGGAGGGGAAAGGCTGTGCTGAGGAGCCTTTGCTCCCGCTCTCAACTCCAGCACTGCACCAGGTGGCAAATCCTCCTTCCCTCCCTCCCTCATCAGTCTGTTCAAGCCCGCTGCCTCCCAGCCACAACTGCTCAGGTTAAGATGCATCAAGATGGAAAGTTGCCACTTGATTAAGATAAAAATAAAATAATCAAAATATGTACCATGTTCCTCCTTTGAACAGATGGCCAAGGAGTTTGCCTCATAACACTGAACATCAAAAATGAATCAGAGGCTCATCTTCCTGCATAATCAAGAATTCACTCACTGTTTGTTCAACAGCCAGGCAGGAGCTAGAGATGCTGTTAGCAAAGGTTGACAAATGGCAGGGAAACCATGGATTCCATCATGAGCCTCTCCTGAGCTTTTTTCTTAGTCTGTGGGGCAACCCTATCCGCATCAGACACTGCGTCGATGCGTATGTTGAAGAGCAAACAAGGGGTGTGGAATAAATGGAAGATATTTCAAGAGGGCCCAGAGCGACCCTTTGTCAGACAGTACCTGTTGACTTTTTTTCCAAAGAAAGAGTATTCGTGCAACCTCATGCTTTTTATCTCATGGAGACATCCCAGTCTAGACACTTGTCACTTCACTCCAGTTACAACACTCAAACATATCATATGATGATTTATTTGTTTACTTGTCTTCACTACCTTGAGCTCTTTGAAAGCCAGGATCATTTCTTATATGACTTGATATCACAGGGCACAGCAAATGCCAAAGTGGTGAATAAATGAATGAAAATAATCAGAAGTATTCAAAGAGCCTCTCAGTTGGACTGCTTCCTCCATTATCTTTGCTCAATTCCACATAGCCAACCATTTAAGCCTTTCTAAAACCTTGAGTGGGCATTATCTACAGGTGATATGAAATTATACAATACACACACCTACAAGATACATGATGAGGTGGAAAATAGACACAGAACAAAGTGAGAAGACACATAATTGATTTAAGAGGGAAAATATATGTACATATGTAGTGCATATATCCTAAATGGTCCCACAATATCCAAGGGAATTAAAAACTGTTTGAGGGCCAGGGATTTAGCTCAGTGGTTCTACCGCCTGCCTTGCAAGCACAAGGTCCCGAGTTTGATCCCCAGTACCAAAAAAAAAAACTCTTTGATGCTGTTAGAAAAAGAAGTTAAGAGCTAAAGGTGGTAAAGAACCTTGCTTTTTATTACCTGTCCTTCTAGATCTGAATTTTTACCTTTCACATGAATTGCTGCTTTTCAATATAAAAGCTAGTCGATGGTAATTATTTTAAGAATCACTGGTTAATTACTCTCCTTCTCAAAAAGAGTCATTGATTGCCTACTTCCTTCAAGTCAGTCCCTTAAACCCCAACTTGACTTTCTAACCTTTTCTTTGCTAAACCCCTCCACAGATCTACTCATTAGCAAGTGAGTCTTGATGCTATGGGGTCAATATTCCAGTCCTCCTTCCAGGCACACGGTAGGATTATATTTCCCTGCTCCTTCTAAAGCATGACAGCCATGTATCACACTCGAATGGGCATGGAGGGAAGGTGGAAGCAAACAGAGCCTGTGGTGGGCACCTTCTAAGATGACTCCCAGCAACATTTGCCTCCTGCATCTGTCAACTTGTCTGATCTCCTTCCTTTAAGTGTGGGCTGGGCCTAGTGACTAGCTTCTAAGAAATAAAATATAGCAAAAGTGATGGGGATGTTACTTCCAAAATTAGATAATAAAAGACTGTGGATTCAGACCTTCTGGCATAGTCTTTCTCCCTCTCTCTTTTCACATGCTTTCCCTTATGGAGAAGGTCATCTAGCAATAAAGTCAGGCTGGCCTTCAGCACTCAGTCCATCAAATCCTGCCAAAAACCATTTGTGTGTGAGCTTGGGAGCTTATCCTAGCCCATTTGACCCTTGAGATGGCTGTAGCCTGGCAGACACCTTGACTGTGGTCTCAGAGTCCCTGAGCCAGAGCACTCAGCTAAACTACATGGGTTTCTGACCCTCAGAAATGGTGACATAATAAGTTCATGCTGTTTTACGTCAGTAAGTTAAGGAAACTGTGTTATATACATCAATAGATAACTAAGAGCCACTGTGCTATCCCCACCACAACTGCCGTGTCCCTGCTGTGGTGATCCGGAGAACAGAGGTGAAGCCGTTCCTCATCCTTGGATGACTATGAGGACCAGAGTCCCCCACTGACCCCCACTGAGCACGTAGGATGAACAAGATATAAATCTTTGTTGTGGTTGTTGTTACTACAGCATGACTTAATCTATCCTCAAGACATATGTGAAAGCATTTTAAGGTACAATTATTGTATATTATATCCTGAGCATTATTTCTTCCTATGCTCTGACCTTTGGGCCCCCATTTCTCATCTTCAGTGATATACAGCTACCAATTTTCAATTTAGCCTCTCTCACAAACTACAATTACTCTGGTCTATAGCAGTCTGCCTCCCTCTTTTGAGCACCAATCACATGTCTGCTTCCTTTCCTCTCGCTTCTTACAACTGTAACTAATTATATATATATCTATTTATTCAATGCCTATCACTTCTTTTAAAATATAAACTCCATGAGCACAAGGATCCCACTGGTTTTTTTCATTGTTATATTTCCAGCATCTGGCACAATACCTAATACAAACATTTAAATATGTAAATGAATAAATGAATGAAAATCATACAATCTCACCATCCTCTGTATACTCATTTTTTTTTTTTTGGTACTGGGGATCAAACTTGGGACCTTGTGCTTGCACGGCAGACGCCGGAACCACTGAGCTAAATCCCTAGCCCAAAAGTGCAACAGGAGGCATCATATGATGTGAAAATGTTTTTTGTTGTTGTTGTTGTGTTTTTTTTGGTACTGGGGATCGAACTCGGGTCCTTGTGCTTGCCCAGCAGGCAACAAAACCACTGAGCTAAATCCCCGGCCTTGTATACTCATTTTGACACACTCATAGAATGCTTAGTCCTTTTTGTCTCCAATGTGTGAAGATTACATCTCCCAAGTAGATTCTGAGTCTGCTGGTGCAGGATAGTGTCGGTACTCCTCACAGTGGTTTGCTCACATCCAGAACACAGTAACTGATGAATTAATAATCTACCATGTGCTCAAACTACTGATAACTAAATTAATGTAAAGAAAGAGGAAACAGTAGAACATACGCGTGAGGAATGTGCATTGAGAGTAGACAAGAAAGGCTTCCTGTTGGAGGAGAGGTTAGGTACACATTTGCAAGAGAGTAGAGAGCTGGCTTGCATTAAGCTGGTTATGGTGTCAAGCACCAGATTGGATGCTATGCATGTATTATTTTGCTTACCTTTCACATCAGCCCTATCTACATTCTATTATCCTCATTTTACAAATGAGGGACCTGGGACACAGAGAAGTTAAATCATTTGTCCAAGGTCACACTGCTAACAAATGGCAGAAGCAACATCAAACACAGATCTGCCTCTCTTCAAAGCCCATTTCTTTCTACTATGCCAGAACATAAATCTGGATGGAAGCTGGCTTGCCCAGACTCTGTCATTATTAGCTTTATGACTTTGGGCAATATACTTAACCTTCTTTCTTCCCTTTCCAAGTTGGGGTTAATCATAGCACCTATGTCACAGAGTTGTTGTGAATATTAAATGAGGTAACATATGTAAAGTGCTTTGAATTGCACCTCAGCTATAATAAAGACTATATAAATGTTAGCCATTGTTACAACTTTTCAAAAATGGATTTCAGGGAGAAAAAGACCTTTTCTCCCTCCCCAAAGAGAATGTCTATGAGTGTGTCTTACACTGGAATCCTCTTTCATGTGATATTCCTGAGGCCTGAGCCTTAGGACTGTACAGAGAAAGGAGTTTCTGGGAGAGAAAAGGTCCTGTGGGAAACACAGGGGCAAATCTCACCTCACCTGCCCCCACCAGCCTGCACACTTCTCCCTCCTCAGCCTAGAGGGCCTTGGCACTAGCTAAGGAGCCCTGTGGGGCACTGCCCTCTGCCCATCAGCCATGCCCATCTGATGGATTCTCACACAGGACTGGCTCCATCATTTACAGAACCCCATGCAAAACAAAAAGGTGGGGTCTCTCATTCCAAAGGAACTAAAACTTTCAAGAGTAGAGCATGAAACCAAGCTCAGGCTCCTCTAAGTTCAGGGCCCTATGTGGCCACACAGGTAACCCAGGAAGCTGTCCTTTTCCTCAAACCTCTGCAGCCACGGCTAAAATGGCTGGAAGAGTCAGAGGGAAATGAGCCAAGCCATCTCTCACATTGGCTTCTCCATTCAAGGAAAACCTGAGGTCCAAAACCCTCTTCCTTCAAATTAACTCAGTATTTTGATTAAAAACCATGATAAACTTGTGGGTGCAACAAAAGAAGAAACTGACATTTTAATACAACTCATTAGAGCACCTTTATTAACTCCAGAAATAGAAAGAGGATATAAAATAGATTCGTTTAAAAATCAACACTGCACTGGTAAGGGCAGCCGTGATTCCAGGAATATTAATTGCTGGGTAGTCTCATTACTGATTAAATAAGAAATCTCAAATACCATTAAACAATTGTGATTAAATGTATGTCATTCTAATTGAATGTGTGTTTATTACCTTCCACTGAATCGGCAGGTCACCTTCCTGTTTTGTATATTTGAAAAGGGCATATCTATGCAGTGACAGCACAGAGCCATTATTTCTCAGAGAGCCCTGAAACTCTCAGAGTTGTATCCTAAAATATGACTGTATTTGCAGATGGTGAAGGAGTATGCCATACAATAGGGAACCTGGGATGATGAAAATAAATTCCACTTAATGTCACGGCTGGGCACTTTTTTCTTTCATCTCATTACCCAGCTCTGGATTTTCTGATGCCAGAGTGGCTTGTGTCCCTCTGCCTTTGCAGTCTTTGAGGACTGGGGAAGTTGGGCATCTTCTAGGCTCAGACATGAAGCTCTGAGTCCTTGAAACTGTATCTGGCTGGGATCCTGGGGAAGTAAAAAGCCCTTGGTCTAGTCTCTTCCTCATTTTTGCTAAGCAGAGCCTTCTAAGCCCTCTCCTCCACCCCTTTTTTTGTTATTGTTTTCCAAAGTCAAGTAGACAAAATTGTCACCATTCAGACTGATTTTTGCTACTCTCTTTTCCCATGGGACATGGGATGTCATCTCCCCATTGGATTAAGAGCCAAGGTGAGGTGGGACAAACATCTTGTCATGTGTGCCTATCGGCTATATCATCCCCCATAACACATCATCCTGGAAGGGACCGGGACAGCACAGGGCAGGCCCACCCTGGAGGAAATCACACAGTAAGCTAAGCTGTTCTCAGTGGTCCTTTGTTAACAGCATACATATACACCAAGTTACCAAGTCATGGTGATCTTCCTGAACTCCAAATCTGTAACACCACTACTCTGCTTCAGGTAAATGCTGGAATTTTCCCACCAGCTGGGCCTCCAGCTCCCTTCCATACATAGCTTGCCCAGCCTAACTTCTCCCTCTCTCACCCAGTCTCCCAAAGATACCCCGCATCACAGTGCACAGACTCTCAATAAACCCTGACCCAGGAACACCTCTGCTTTTAGCTCATGCTGTTCTCCCTGGAATACTGTTGCTTCAGTTATTGGAAAACTACAGGACATCATGCTTCTCCAAAGCAACAGGAAAGGAATATTGCCCCTCCTAAGAGTTAAGCCTCCCTTCCTAAGGGCCAGACTCCCCTATCACCAAGGGGCAGGTCTACCTGACCTCACTTTGCAGACTGCTAGGCTCTAGTGCAGCCTGCTAGGGAGGGCTGAGATGTGCAGGTCTGTGGGACTGTAGTGCCCTGTGAGCCAAACACACCACACCACAGGCCTTGGCTGCTACAGTGTGACACAGTAAGACTGGAGCCACATCCCAAGCTGTCCACTATCTTAGAGCCAGATTGGCCTGGGCACGAAGCTGTGGAGGCACCGCTGCGTTAGACAGATGGTGGAAGACCAGCTTGCAAGAGCAGCCTCAGGTCCCTACAGATGGAAACCATAGACCGAGACCCACATCAGTTCCAGGGAGCAGAGGGCTGCCCTAAATAATGAGTAGCTTTTAGATTTTCATAAATCTTGGCTCACAGGGACTTAGAGCTCCATTTAGTTTGATTAGCTACTCATAGTTAAGTCTCATGGAGCAGCCATACACTATAACCTCCCACTTCTGGTTCACAGGATGGGCCCCTTGCCTTCTCTATGAAGCCTTCCACATTGCTCCCACCAGCTGCCCTGTCCACACTGCTAGTAGAGCACTGACCACACCATGTGGCAGCTGGGTATGGACAAGCAGCCCCCAACTAAGCTACAGCCATCCTTGTGTCTCCAGTGCCTAGCAGCAAACCCACATGTAACACATCCTCAGAAATTATGAAAGGAAGGGAAGGAAACTCAAGCAGACTAAACCATCACCAAGGTCCTCCTGCACATCACTAGACTCCACTCTCCCCTAACCACTCCATGACCTCCACCAGAACCAGTTCTGTGTGCCTATAACAGGCAGATATCCACCCCTATTGGGAACGCAGTGGACAACTGACTCACTTAGAATGCTCAGGTACTTGACTCACTGAAAGGCAGTAAAACACTGGTATAAGACTGACCTCTGGAGCCAGCTTGTCTGGGTTCAAATTCTGGTTCTGCCACTTACTGGCTTTATGACCTTAAGTAAGTTATTTGGCCTATTGTGCTTTATCTGTGACAAAGAGGGGGAAATATCACCTATTTCCTTGGGTGACCGTAAGGATTAAAGGCGTAGAGCACGTAAAATATTAGAAAGATGCATAGCATGCAGTAATTATTGCATTATGATTACTTTAAAACCTATCTCCCCCATGAGGATTAAGAAAGTGTCCCATTTATTTTTTAGTACTAACCACCGCCCTTAGTCTGGCTTAGTGAAGGCATCAAGAAACAATTGATTGAAGAATGAAAGAATGATTAAAAGTCACTTTCCATTCTGACTTTCTAAATTTAACTTACCAAATTATGAAGTCTGATGTAAAAAAATTTACTCTTATTTCACCTCCCCTTAAATCGTATAAACTGAAAATGTTAGTAATGCCTGAGTAGCAATCTATCTTTCACCATTTTTGCCATGCAAATTTTTTTTCTATCTCCTCAAAATATACTGACAACTATACAGAATAGCCAACTATGGAAACCAATATTTGAGATATTTCATGTTCTGTCACGTTAGAATTCATCTCTGTCCCTGATCCTAATTTTTTGCATATATAATAATTGCATATTCAATCAAGAAAGCATAGAAATATCTAAGTTTACCAAATATTTGGATAAACTGCTGGGCAAAATACTTTAATAAATGTTTTTTCTTCTAGAAATTCATCTGAATAAATACTAATGTGAGTACCAGCACCACAGATTGTTTTTAGGAAGACCTTCCTTTCGAAAATAAGCTTAAGTAACAATACCTAAATGGAATAAATCAGAGGCCCAAACAAGAACTTAGGACATGCACAATCCTACTTAGGTATTCCAAACTCATTAGTAAAGCTACATGTCTGCAAGAAAAATCTTTAAGAGATAAGCAGACACTTTCTTTGAAAAACACTATTGTATTTAAGACTGAACCCTATGACTCATATTTTAAAAACATGCTATTACTGATAACAAATGCAATGCATCCCAAACTTTTATGACTGTCTCCAAGTCATCTAAACAAGCCCAAATGTGTTCAACAACCCTGGCTGGTAACATTCTGAATGCATTATGCCAAGGAAGAGTAAAATCAATCTGAAAATGTACCATAACAAGCACTAAAATACTTACTGGCATAATCAGGACATGTCTTTATCCAACTTATAAATTTAAAATGGTACAGTGTTAAAGTCTTATAGTGTTATTTTTTCTGACTTTTGCCAGTTCACTTACTGACAGATACTATTGCTTATACTGAGATACTAAGATAGTTGAGTATTTTTGAATACTTATTAAGAGTTAATACTCTACAAATTTTTTTAAATATCTTCTCAGATTGACGTGGAGCAAAGATAATTGATTTCATTTCAGTATATAGTTGGATTTTGAACTTTAGCTTGGTGGAATTGATTGTATGAGAAAATTTGTGGTGAAAATTAGTAAGAGATAAAACCCTCAGCAGGTTGTTCTTGCCAAGTTAATGTTTGTAGTGATGGGGTAAAGGGGTTTATGTACCAGAAGAAGTTAATAAGGGTCTGGGAAAAAGGAAGAAGAATACAGTCCTGTGACTAGAATATCAAAGTTCTGTCTTGCATCAGTATTTTCATTTTACTCCATCCTTTCACATTTGCCCTTGTTATGATATCAGGCTATTAGTACCTTGATGCAAAACATATTGTAGCAATCTTGAGCACTAGAAATTGGGGTGGGGGTGTTCTGTGGTAAGAGTGCTTGCATACCATCCATGAGGTCCTGGTTGGGAACGTATAATTTCACTATTATATTTGGTTTAAAGAATCCACATTAGTAATACATTTTAGTGACAGTAAATTATCCCACAATTTTAAGTTCTCTAAGGTGAAACAAAATCCATGGAAATGAGTTCCCCCAAAAAGAAGTGTGTGTGTGTGTGTGTGTGTACATGTACACACATACATGTATTCGTACTTTGCTTTCAATGTAAGTACCATGTGCTTTGGTCATTGAATTTAGTCTCTTTTCAGTGTTAGAAATTTATTTTATAAAACTGTGCTGAGACTTTTGGAGAAAAAATGAAACTGCTGTGATAAAAACTAAGTTTGTTTCAAAACTAGACATTTGGTTATATTTTCTTTGGAAACTGCAATAATTTATATATTTGTATCTTGCTTTGGAACTGTAACAATATATGCTTGTCTAATATTTTTAATTTTACAATAATAAAATAAATATTTTGTTATTTGCTAGCTTCAAAAAAAAGAATGAAAGAATGAATGAATGATACTGGTTTTAGGTCAGAGTACAGTCAGTGCTTCCTCAGTGCTAAGCCTGGAAAGAGCCAGGGCCTAAGGATGTGGATGGTGTTGGCTTTAATTAAGCCAATTTGGGAAGGGGCAAAAAAAGTTTGCAGAGGGCTGGTGGAACTGGAACCTCCCTGGAGGAATTAGAGGTCACACAATGTCAGAATTAAGAAGATAGGATACTGGAAAGGGACAGAAGCAGAAATAGCTGCATTTGCCTTTCTCTTCCATCCTGTTCTATGTCCATGGCTCTCTCCTCCCCCAGCTTCCTCTTCCTTCCCTTCCATACTCAGAAAGAGCAAGACACTGCAAGGCTAACAAAGGAAAGTGCCCTGGGTCACTCCTTTTGTGAAGGTAGAACACAGACAGAAAAGGTATGTGCTAAAATCGCCCTGCTGCTGCATTCCTGCCCAGTGTTCTGGGGCACAGAAGGCATCCACACTTCTGTGTGTGTGAAATAAATGGCAGAGGAAGGACAGTCACTGGACTGACAGCCCGCCTGCTAGGTGCCCAGACAGGACGCTTTTCTTTTCTGTACATCTCATCAATTCTTCAGTACAAAACAAAAATCAGTAACAGCTCACTCCAGATTTCCAATTTGGAAGTTCATCTTTAAACCTGCTTTAAATATTCTGTCCTGCGACCCTAAACCTGGAGCACAGACTCCTCTAGTCCATAAACACAGCCAAGAGAAAGTCAGTCAGAATCCAGAGCAACGCTCACCTCTGCACAGTCTCTCCATGTTAGAATTTGAAGTCAAAGGCTTCAGCCTGCTCTGGTTTTGGAATCTCATTTTATTTCTGCCATGCACCACAGGCTGGTAGGTGTGACAAATTGTCTTATCTTTGTCTAACCTTTGTTGGACCCATGCTTGCTTCAGGGTTTAACTTTAATATATGGGCTTTGGTTTAATAGCAAAGTGGTTCTCTTAAAATGTCAGATTGCAAAATGCTGAGTCCTTCACGAAGAAAAGCTTGGTCTGGAGTAGAAATTAGAACCACTGGGGTGCAAAGAGGAATGTCACATATCCTCAGTCTAAATAGAAGGAGATAGAGCTGAAGTTCAGATCAAATTTAGAAGGTAGTGCTGAGCTACAACGAGACTGTTTGCTCTGAAAGACAAGAATGAATCAGATAGAATGATCAGGCACCAGTTGAAATATTGTCACTCCTGAAAATAAACACAGTGGTGTAGATGTGACATTCAACATTTTATGTACTTAACAACTGACTAAACTGTACTAAATAAAACCAAAACTATGACGAGAACTAAGCAAATAGTGTTCGACTTGTAAGACATGATACAATCCTGCCAATATGTCTACAAAATTCTTTTATTTTTGCTAGATGATTGCATTGTCTTTATAAGTGAATTAGACCCCACAGTAATAATTGTTTCAGGCAGAATCACTGAATCTTAAATCAGTGGGCAAAATATAATGACAAATAGGATGTTTATAATGAAACTACCCACTAAATACTAATTCCAGAAATAAAAATAACAGTGGAGAAATCCAGCATCTCCCACTTTAAACAAGAGATCAAAATTAACATCACCAGTAACAGAGCAAACAGATCATGGGCCCATAATACAATGTTTTGAGGACACAGATCACTTTTGCCAAAAAATGCATAACCTGGATTTAAATCTCAAGGGAACAGCATGTAAACTCAAATTTGAAAACATTCTACACTTTCAGTTTCTCACACTAGATAAATAAATAAGGATTAAAATGATTAAAATGAATAATTGATAATTTGAAATAGGAAAAGGTCCAAAGGTGTAAGGGTGGTGGGAGGGGAAGGGGAAAGGGAAGAAGGGAAAGGAAAAATTATGAGAAAAGAAAAAAAATGGAAATGAAATCTATGTAAATAGGGAAGAGTGGAGGGGGTGAAGGGCACACAGGTAATGGGGAAAAAAATAAGAACCAAGATACATCATGCACAGGTACAAGCACCCAATGATAAATGTAAACATATTGTATACCTAAAATGTACCAATAAAAGAATTTAAGAAAAAAAAAAACATTCTACAAGGTAACTAACCAGTGCTCAACAGTGTCAAGCTTCAAATTCAGCAAGGAGAGAGAAGTTAGGCAAATAGGGCACAAGTCCTGAATAGCTAACCTAAAGTAAATTTAGTTACCCAAGAGCCTGAATAATTAACTTAAGTAAACCATCAGAGCTTAAGGGAATGCAAGGGACAAAGAATAGGTCCCTAAAGTGATGGAAGAGAACTTGGATGAAGTGAAATGCAAATGAAGGAGCTTGCATTCCAGACATCGAGAGTACCAAAAATTTTATAAAGACCCCAGCCCTGAGCCTGAATTTCCATGGTGTCTGCTTTGTGGAACCCCTCCCTAACTAGCAGGGAGCTTCTTCTTTTTTTCTTTCTAATAAACATGCATTTGGCCATTCCCCATCACTTGCCACTTACTGTTTTGTTGGTTTCAATCTTCATTGCCCCAACAAGGAGAACTAGAGCAAGCCGGTTATACTCACAGACAAAGAAAAACTGAACAGCTGCCCTTTTGTGGTCCTGGATTTGGGTCCTGGGGCTGAGAGGGGCAAGTAAAAAAACTGGCAAATCTGAGTCAAGTCTACAGATTAAATAATAATATTGGATCAATGTTAAATTTCCTGATTTTGATCATTGTACACCTAAATTAAATCAGTGTTATAGGTTCAGATCTAAAATGTCCCCCTCATGTGTTCAGAGGTAGGACCTTTGAAAAGTGACTGGATCATGAGGATTCTATACTCACTAATGGATTAATCCATTGATGACTTCACAGCTGACTGTGCTGTTCAGAGGTGAGGCCTGGTCAGAAGAGACGGGTCACTAGAGGCATGACCTGGAAGGGTGAGTTCTTGTCCCTGTCTTTCTCTCCACCCTCCACCCCAGTCCCCACTTCCTGAACATCATGGATTAAGCAGCTTTCCTCTGACCAACCCATAATATTGCCATGCCACTTCTGCCTTGTAGCCAGCTAACCATGGATTGAACCCTCTGAAACTGTGAGCCAAAATAAACTTCTCCTTCAAGTTGCAGGTGTTGGGCATTTTGTCCTAGCAATAGCAACATGACTAATGCAATCAGATGTTAACATTCAGGGGATTCTGGATAAGGAATAAGTAGAAATTCTTTGTACTATTTTTACAATTGAACTTAATTCAAAAAGAAAAGCTAAAAAGAAAGTTTTAAGTAAATTAAAGGACATCAATTTAGTAATTATAAAGATAGGGAGTAGAGCCTCTTATTCTGCATAGCTCCTCCTCTCCAGTCTCAGAGAAAAAGAATTCTGGTGACTGTTGAGAAATAAATAACTATCCAAAATATATGGTTCTGGTCACATAAATAATGAAGTATATGTCACAGATTTTTCCTTCCCTATAAATTATGCAAAATCTGCAAATTTTTCAAGGTAGACAGCCCAAGGTCTGGAGCTGCAAGAGTTGGTCTGGGGTAAAGCCAAATGCTCTGTTTTTTTCCCACTGAGCAAAATAAAGCCAACACCACCCCAGGGAAGTAAGGAGACAGGTTGAATTTCTGTTAGCTCCATCTCGTCCTTTATGAAGGGATTCAGACTGATGCCTGTGTTAAGAAGTGTGAAAGAACAGTGTAAAGTAAACATGGCTGTGCTGCCCTGGGGTTCACCACAGTTACTGTGCTGCAATTGCCTGGTCAGAGGGAACATCACACTAAGCAACCAGCCACACTCTGGGAAGCTCCATTTGAAGTCTCTGGCCTCAGTCACCATCCCTCTCTCTAGACTTTGCTCATCCTGCCAGGCAGGGCTTGGGATGAGTAAGAGTCCTCTGCAAGGGACCAGACAATCCCACAGTCACCCCCATAGTCACCCCCATAGGCACTCTATTCAGAACTTTGAGCCACCAGCTCCCTGCAGTCTCCCAAACCCACTTTCACTTACTCATCAGCATGCTCCCTGCTGTCCAGCTGCTTTATCAGAAGGCATGATTTACATTTTACATCAACAACCTGGTGTCACATGTAGCAAAGTCAAAGGCTCAAGATGGGTGGGTGTCTGAGTCTGCCACAAGAGGTGGCTGGGGCCCCTTCTGGTGCCCCATTCCATCCCAACCTCAGCCAAAGAGAGATTTCATTTGCTCCCCACCCACTGTACTCATACCAGCTGCCCCCTAGGTATTTTTCGTTCTCACAAAAAAAAAAAAAAAAAAAAAAAAAAATTCACCTTCTGCCCTTGAGGAGGAACAGAAGCCCTCAGTTCCTATGGGCCCCACTCTCCTGGCTCACAGTGCAGAGGCCAGGCATTTGTTAATGCCTGCCAATCAAGTAACTTTTTGACCTGGCCCTTCATCTCCTACCTCCTTGCTTCTGCCCTGAGCCTGGCTTCTGAGGGCAAATGGAGAACTACAAGGCTGCTGTCCATCCCCCAAGGGTGCTGTTCTCCCTCCCTAAGTGCAGCTAAGTCCAGCAGTGTTTCTTGAGCCTCTTCTGTCTGTCACATAGTCATAGTTCTGTCAAAAGGTTTCTGAAAAAGGCTTCCAAGTCAGACAAATCAAAGCACAAGTACTGGCCCTAGACCTTGCTGGCTGTAAATCCTTAGATTAGGCTTTACCCGCTCTGATTCCAACTGTCTCATCTGTAGAGAAAAATCGTATATCCAGGGTACAACACATGGTAGATATTCAATAAATGCTTAGTTCCAACTTCTTTAATAGAATAATTATTTGTTTGCTGAGCATGGCATTGTCTCATGTAGGCACTTGATATCAACATCGTCTCACTTAATCTGTCAACCTGTGAGGTAGCCATCCTCATTGCCTTGTATGTGAGGAATCCAAGACTCAGAGGGCTCAAGGAATTTGCTCAAGGTCATAGAGCCAGAAAGTAGAAAAGCCAGGTCTCAAACCTTTGGATCCCGAACACTAGACTTTCTAGTATCCGTGGCATGGCCTCCTTCCTGCTTTGTCACACCTCAGGACTCGGCTGATATTGACAAATGAGACAACTGAGAGTCACCAGATACTGGACAGAAGCAGGTGACAGAAGCCCAGGCCAGGTCCCATAGAAGCAAACACAGTGGAAAGAAGAAAAGAGCACCACTGCTCCAATCACCCACAGACTGGTAGAACAACCAGTGTTTGGAGAGGAGGGGAAGGCTAGAATCCACTGGCTAGCTGAGCACAACTGGGGAGCCTGGGGCAGGTGACACTCAGCCCTGCAGGTGGTCCATGTTGGTCAGACCTCCTTCCTTTCCAAGGTGTGATTTCCAAAGCCACAGCATCATCTGGAAGCTAGTTACAAATGCAGAGTCTCGGGCCCTTCTGTGCCAGAATTGGGTGTGCACTGTTAACATCAGGGGGTTCTTGGACCCATTAGAGTTAGAGAAGCAATAGGTCAGAGGGAGCTAGTCCCCAGCTAGGTGTTTGGGAGGGCATCAAGCAGTGGTTCTCAACCTTGGCAGGATCCTGAATCACCTGGGAAGCTTTGAAAGTCCCAGGGCTCAGGCCTGAGCCTGGATCACTCCAATCAAAATCTGTGGGAGTAGTGCTACCTACTCTTTTTGCTTTTCATGTCACATTTCCTTGGTGGGTTTAAAACCAAAGGAAGAGGGCCTCATTTCTTTTTTTTTTTTTTTGTACCGGAGATCGAACTCGGAACCTTGCACCTGTGAGGCAGGTGGCGGAACCACTGAATTAAATCCCTGGCCCCTAAGGCCTCATTTCTTTTAGCTTTGTCATTTACTTTAACCCTACTTAGTGCCTAGTGAGGCTCCTACCTACAGCGCCTCTTCTCATTTCTCCCCATGACACCCCATGGAATGTGACACACTGAAGGAGGAGGAGGGAAAGCTAGAGGATGGATCTCACAGGCTTTACAGGCTTATGAGCCAGTCACTTTCAGCCACAAAGTCTTGTCCAGGATACGCAGATGTTTGGCCTGGACACTCTTCCTTTTGGCCAAACGAGAACAGACAATTGCAAACTGAGACAAGAATGTCTGCTGGAAAGAACAGACACAGAAACCACCTACATGCATGCTTTAACCCTAGCTATCCCTCTAACTTACCTTATGCTATTAGATGAATTGCTCAACCAACCACTCTTTTTAAATCCCCATCTCTCCTCCTGGTGCCGTGCTACAAATCTCTATCGACCACTGGGATTTTATTGGAAAGTTATAAATAGTCCATGCAAAGTCAACTAATAGAGAATGCCTTCAATGTATAGATATTTGGTCACTTTGGGGGGGGTACTGGGGATTAAACTCAGGACCTTTCGCTTGCAAGGCAGGTGGCAGAACCACTGAGTTAAATCCCCGGCCATATTTGGTCACATTTAAAACACTTGATAGCTGGAAAGCAAAGAAAATATCACCCTTTTATAAATTTTTTAACTGAGACTTGGGTTCATATTTAAATTTCCTGAAGTCTTGAAGTTTTATGTGAAAGGTATGTCAAGAATAAAATCCAAGCCAGACAAGGATGCACATGCCTATGATCTTAGAACTCTGGATGGCTGAGGCAGAAGGGTTACAAATTCAAGCCCACCCTGGGCAACTGAGCAACCTAGGGAGATACTGTCTCAAAATTTTTAAAAAATAGGAAAAGAGCTGGGGATGAAAAAGAATAAAATACAGGATTTCTCTTAGACTAGTGTCTCCCTACGTTGCTAATTTCTTCTGAATTCCACCAAATTTATCTATGAGAAACATATTTTCACTTCTACCTTGAGAGGAAAAAGTAATGGTGGCAGGATCCCCTGGAATTGGTCCTGCTTTAGAATTGAAGGGGGGCTCCAGCTCAGTGATGCCCTGGAGCTGCTGGGAGAGAAGCTTCTGGCTGTGGGGGGTCCTTCTGTGGCTCAGCACTTGAAGTTCAGGGGATGCACCTGCTACCCCACAGCCAAAATGCACTGACTTCCAGAATGCCAGCCTCCTCCGAGGCACCAACCTGAAAGTCCAGTTTCTTCTCTTTGTCCCTTCAGATCCTGGATGTGGGCAGCTACTGGAAGAAAGCAGTGACATCCAAAAGACTGGACTTAGGGCCGGGGATTTAGCCCAGTGGTTCCACCACCTGGCTCACAAGCTCAAGGACCCGAGTTTGATCCACGGTACCAAAAAAAAAAAAAACAAGACTGGATTCAGTGCCACTCTAGGAATCAAGCTAATTATTCATGGATTCAGGGCTTTAGGAACAAAGCCTTCCTGGATCAATGCATTCATTAGAGCCCTTCTGCGATGCTAACATCATTGCTGTGGATTAGGTTTATGGATCTACGGCTGTCTACTATTCAGCCATGAAGAACGTGGTTAAACTGAGCCTAGAGATCTCCCATTTCCTCAGGAAACTCCTGGATCTGGGTGGGTTGGAGTCTTCAATCCACATCATTGGTGCTAGCCTAGGAGCCCACATTGAGGGCATGGTGGTACACTTCTTCAAAGGCCAGCTGGGACAGATCACAGGCCTGGACCCCACAGGACCAGAGTACACCAGGGTCAGCCTGGAGGAGCACCTGGATGCTGGAGATGCCCTCTTCATGGAAGCCATCCACACAGACACTGACAATTTGGGTATTCAGATTCTGGTGGGACACATGGACTACTTGGTCAATGGAGGCCAAGACCAGCCGGGCTGTCTCCTGTTCATTCATGCAGGTTATAGGTATCTGATCTGTGATCACATGAGGGCTGTCCACCTCTACATCAGCACGCTGGAGAACTCCTGTCCCTTGATGGCCTTTCCCTGTGCCAACTACAAGGCCTTCCTGGCTGGGCACTGCCTGGATTGCTTTAACCCTTTTTTGCTTTCCTGTGCAAGGATAGGGCTGGTGGCACAAGGTGGTGTCAAGATAGAGCTGCTTCCCAAGGAAGTAAGAGTCTACCTACAGACTACACCCAAGGCCCTATACCGTGTGCATCACAGCCTCGTGGAGTTTTACCTGTAGGAGGCAAGAAAAAAGGACACCAGCATTGAGATCAGCTTTGTTAGCACCAATGTCACCTCCTTGGTCAAGATCACCATAGCTAGACAACTCCAGAGGAAAGGAATCAGAATCTTAGCCCACCCCAACCCTCCATGCCAGATAAACCAAGCGGTATTCAAGCTTCAGGCTTCCAGTCGAGTTTGGAAAAAATACAGGACTACCATTGTCAGGAAGTTCTGTACAGCTTTTCTGCCTGTCAACAACAGGAAAAAGACAGTCTGCTTACCTGAGCCAGTGAACTTACAAGAGTGGGTCTGTTTTTCACGACTGGAAAATATCCTGTGTAAAACATAAGCCTGGGCAGGACACATCTCCCTGGAACTTTTTTGAGGGGTGTGTGTGTGTGTGTGTGTGTGTGTGTGTGTGTATACAACCTGTGTTAGACCATTATTACTAAGGAAGAAGTTCAAATTCTTGGTTGTTTTTCTCATAATTAGCTCCATGGAAGGGAAATATGATTAATTTGATAGAACTTGATCTCCATTGCCAATCTGAAAAGCTTTACATAGATACTATTTTCACTTCCCTATTCCGATGTAACTGCAATTGTCTCATTCCTTGGACATCTGTACTTAGGATTCAGTGGAAATATATAGAGAGAAAAATGGCTTTAAAAAAATCATGGACTATCTGAATCATTTAATTATTTTATTGGGATGGAATTCTGTTACATTGAAAAATGATTAATAGTCTATGGGATTGGAGAAAACAGCAGATATTGAATTTTCTGTGTCAAAATAGCACCTGAAAAAAATGCTTGGAACAAGAGAGGAGACAGAGGGAGGGGAGGAAGACGGCACCATTCATCATCCCTTACATCCCTCCTCTGGATAGCTGGAAGTTTTGGAGGATCTCAGAGATGTTTTGGGATTATCTTTGGGTCAGTATTCCCCAAACTTTGATCTGCATAAATAACCTTGCATTGGCCACAGCCTGGGGGAAGCATAACAAAATGAAAATCTACATGGTGAGCTCAAATGGAGAATTTGAGAATTGGACAAAAAAATTCCTTTTATGACAATCTTCCATGGGGAAATGCAAGGAATAGTGCCATTTCCTGGGACAAGTGGCAGTAGGGGGCTGCTGTTCCCTGGGCCTGACACAAGAGGGGAGGGAGCAACCCAGGCTGGGGACAGAGGGGACTGTGGACCTCTAGCTGGGTTCACAGCCAACCCTGTGGTCCTGCAGGGAGGGAGCCAGGGGTGCAGATGCTCAGACCCCACTCTTCTCCCTCCTTCATTCTCCTGCTTGTGCTCCCTGGTTGGGTGATCCCAACCAGAAGCCGGAGAACAGGAAGCCCCTCAGTGTGACCCCAACAGACCCAGGGCATTCAGCAGGACAGAGAAGGCTGGAGAATGGGTGGTGCGAGCAGAGAATGTTTGGAGGTAACAGAGGTTTGACATATGCCTTCACTACTTTCTCCCCTGGATTTTTCTCTTCTTTAACTTTATTTTTAAACTTAAATATATGCGCTTTTAAAAAGAAACTGCTGCCTCATTGATCACTCTCCTGCAACAAAGGCAGAAAGAATGATGTAAGCAACAGGCTGCAATCACTCCACCTGGTCTAACCACCAGGGCACTGGCAGCCAGAGCCTGGGGCTTTCCGGGCTGTGACAATGCTGGCAGAAGTCGGAAGAAGGGGGCACTCTGAGGATGCCCCCCACAATCATCTATTGTGCCACAATTAGTGTGAAAAAGTCACATCTGGAGAGGCCACATGTTTCCCACTACATAAGTTTGCAATTTCCTTACTTTTACATTCTCTCTTTCCCCCATGAGAGCATCCCTGGAGGAGTCTGACACATACTTCTTCCTCAGTTTTCTTTGCTGCCTGTTGCACTTCTGTGATCAAAATGGTGTTATATGATGCTGATTCTAACTGAGGTTAAACTGACCTGACCTGCTTTTCACTGTTCTTGTACTTTTGCTTTTGGGCACCACCCTGTGTTTCTTCACTAATAATATCTCCTTGTTTTCAAGCACAAAAAAAAAAAAAAAAAAAAAAGAATTGAAGCGAGATTAGTTTCCAAACAAAGCCACTGCTATTGAGAACACTTGCCAAATGTGGCATTCCTACTAAAGAGTCCTCTGATTAGAGGGAGCGGGAACACCCTCAGAAATGTAATGGAAGTCAGCTGGAGATGCAGGTGTGTTGCTTGCAGATTCCTCAGCAGTTCATGAGAACCTCCAAGACCCCACAATACAGTGGGAAGGCTGGTGCTTCATTCCACTAAGTAACTCCACAGGCCAGAGGAAGGATTGCAGCCAGGAACACTGACTCTCCCTCAGGACTAGACATAACAGGCTTTATTCCAAAAGCCACAAGAGATAGGCACCCTCAGGGACCTGCCAACTCACAATGAGCCTTTCCCCAAGAATTGGCCCCACTCCTTACATGCAGCCAGCAATCATCCTGCACCCCAAACACACACACACACACACACACGCACGCACGCACGCACGCACGCACACACGTCACTGTTGGCTATACTAGGGTTGGTCACCTGACCCAAGCCAGGCTCATCAAATTCTCCCCCTGGAGTTTGCAATCAGGACTTCAAGGCATCCAGTCAATCTGAACTGGGTTCCTTGAACACAGAAGAGGAAACCTCAGAAGCTATGAGGCTTCCATTTTTTTCATGCACATAGAAAAGGAGACAATCACGTGCACATCCTGATTGGGCCTTTCGGTTTACAATTAATCCTCTTTTTAGAGCGAAGCAGAGGAAAAGAATGAACTAGGGGTCTGTGTTCCTAACAGCTTCAGAGTTCCCAGTTACAATTCTTAAAAGGCCCAGCTGTCCTTGGGTCTGTAAGATACTCCCATCTCCCAGCAGTCATCCCTCAGTTTCCATGGGGGCTGTTTCCAGGATCCCCCAGGATACCAAAATCCCCCAGGATACCAAAATCCACACATATTCAAGCCCCTTATATAAAATGATTCAGAGCATTTGTGTATAACCTACACATATCCTCCTTTATACTTTAAATCATCCCTAGATTACTTATAATACCATTTACAATGTAAATGCTAGGTAAATAGTTATTATTGCTTAGGGAATAATGATAAGAAAAATGTTAAAGTTCCATATCGGTGAAATATTTTTTTTCAGTTCACAGTTGGTTGAATTCCCAGATGCAGAACCCACAGATATGGACAGCCAAATGCATATCATCTTCTCCTTCTTCTCCTTCTTCTTCTTCCTCTTCTTCTTCTTCTCCTTCTTCCTCTTCTTCTTCTTCTTCTTTCTTCTTCTCCTTCTCCTCCTCCTCCTCTTCCTCCTCCTCCTCCTCCTTCTCCTTCTCCTTCTTCTTGTGCTAGTTTCAGCTGGTTTCTGTCATTAGCAACCCAGTCCAAACAAACCTTGAATAAGACTCTAGGTAAGAGAAATTACCTACCTTTTGATGGCTGTTTGACATGGCTACATGCCACCAATAGAGACATGCCCCACCTGCCCCAAAAGCCCATGCAATGAGATTTAGAAAAGTATCTGAAGACCATTTGGGAGCCAGTGGACACTTCATGAAGTGGCTTAAGGCTAACAGAATATGACAAATACAATTACTGAACTAATTCCTATACCTAGTATTTAAAAGAAAAATAAAATTAGATCTACTTGGCTCTCTACTATGGGTGCTATTCTTTGGACAGGCCAGAGAGTTGTTCTCTCTCCTCCAATTTTTCTACATCTATTCATAGAATGCAATTACTGGGAAACCATAGAGCAGGAAGGGGAAGAAGACTAACAATGACACATATTTTGGAAGGTATTTTTTCACACATTATGCTTTATAGGCGAGACAAAGAAATTTTTAAATCTTTTCACATACTCCTTATGTTCTGAATGTTCACAAATAAGCAGAAGAAGCAGGGGGAGATTCAGCAGGGGTATAGAAGTGAATGCCCATCAGTTCTGAGGGTGCTTAGGAGCTGTGCACCTCAACTGGTCCTCCAGTCACAGACCTACATATGGGGTAATAAGCAAAGCCAAGAAACCCATACAAGCCAAATTCTCTGCTAGCAAACACCAAGTCTCTACAGAGTTCTACTTACTTATAAGTAAAGTATGAGAGTGACACTGTGGGGCCTGCAGATGGATGGTATCACCCTGAAGACTCAAAAAAAGCACAGCTCAAAAGATGATTTACTATAGAAATCAGAAGAAATTTTTTAAAAATCAGCATCTTTAATATGAAAAGCCTAATATGTCCCCATGACACTGAAATTCAAAATCATACAAAAAATAAACTGAGATATACTGATTATCAGTCAGGACAACCTCCAAAGACTGACACCTGAGATGACGTTTCAGGTTCTCATGAAAACATGGCCGGGGAAGAACTCCCTTGTTTATGCTAGGCCTAATTGTGATTCTTAAAAAAAAAACAAGACTGCACTTTTAAACACCAAGATACATCAGTCACATAAGCAAGTATAGTCTTTAAAACTTTTTCCTCTAAAATAATATTAAACAATATTCAGATATTATACACTTAGGTTTCAGCTCTTTACTTGTGAGAGTTCTTTTTTGTAAATGCCCAAGCAAATTACATCACCCACTGAGGATAAATCCTGCTCTTTAACTTATTTTTATTTATTTTTTGGTAGAAATGTTAGAAGTGTTAAAATCCAATAATATATTTGTTTAACTGATTTGACTTAATTGAATTGTCCACATTACTCTCTTTTTTAAGTAGCAACAGGAAATATGTAAGAAAGCAAACTCCAGAGCAGTTCTCATAAAAAAAACTTACAAGAATTTTGTGAAAATCTTTCATAAAAGGTTATGGGGATTTCAAAATATGTATTACTAGAGTAACTTTAGCTTCTTTACATTACATCCACATTTGTATATTGGCTGAAATACAATAAAAGTTTATCACTTACAAAACATCTGTCACTTAGAATAATGCCCAACAAAAATGTTCGAATTTGGCAAAAGCAGCCTTCCATCTTTCAGCACCCAGGCTAAAAAAGGTTCTGCCATCTTCATCATGAGGCCTCCAAGGCTGTTGTTGTCTTTCCCTAGCATTCAGCTGAAATGGGGGGAGAATAGCATGGATGGGAACCTCACTGAAAGCTCTTGTGGAGAAGAACTATAAGCTATCAACTCTATTCACATTCTAATGATTAGAATTCAGTCACATGATGAATATTAAGGGGCTCTAGACCTTTAAAGAACAATTTGACCAATGGTCTCCAAGAACAGATATCAAGCACAGCTTGCTCTCTATCTAGGCACCTCCATATGGTTTTCCACAATGGCTGCACTAATTAATATTTCAGTATTTTACATAAGTCCCTTTTTCTCCACATCTCTGCCAGCACTTATTTTTCACTGTTTTTTGTTTTTTTTTTTCCAGAACCAGGGATCAAACTCAGGACCTTGTGTTTGCCAGGTAGGTGCAGCACCACTGAGCTACATGCCCGCCCTTGCATTTTTGGTAACAGTCATTCTAACAGTGTAAGGTGTATCTCACTGTAGTTTTAATTTGCATTTATCTGACGATTAGCAATCCTGAGTTTTTTTCATGTATCTATTGGACATTTGTATATAAGAAAATTTATTAAACAATAATTAAAAGGCATATATGGACAGGAGTAAAAAGGTGGAATGGACATGGCAGAAAATCAAAGAAATATTATGGACGGAAAACTTGGGAAACACTTTCAGAATGCAGAAAAAGAAAATAATTAAAACTATCTCATTTTGGGTTCTACAGCATCTTATTTTTTTCATGTTAACACTTCTGAAAATAAGTACAGTTGTACAGTCAGTGATATCTTATAATCACTGAGAACTAAGCAGCTGTCATGGTAAGGTTGTCAAAGCCTGAGCACAGGTGAACTTGGTTTCGGCTGTTCATGTTGTAAACACTTTAATTGAGTTATGTACATTGTTGTGATTACATGTGAATTTGCCATTTTAAATGTCTTTTAAAAGATTACACTCTGGTTTGGCTTTGAAACAAGAAGTTATTGTGTATGCAGAAAGGCATAGAATTAGAGCAGCAGGATGTAATTTCTTATTACTGAAGCAAAAATCTTCAATTCCTTTTCCTAAAGACAAAACCAAGTGCTTTACAGGACCCAGAAGAGGACCATACCCTTTATCCACAAGTAGAAGCTGTGCTATGTTTTATAATGGAGATGTATATCAAAAAAATCATCGAGGCTGGAGATTTAGCTCAGTGGTTCCACCGCCTGCCTTGCAAGCACAAGAACCTGAGTTCGATCCCCAGTACCAAAAAAAAAAAAATCATCTACTATATGACAAAGTAACTGAAGACAGAATTGCCAAGTCCCTCAAAATAAATGAAACCTATCAAAATAAGAGATACAAAAAAATGGAAACAAAGTCTATGTAAATAGGGAAGGGTGATGGGGGTGAAGGGCGCATAGGTAATGGGGAAAAAAATAAGAACTAAGATACATTATGTTCAGGTACAAACACCCAATGATAAATGTAAATGTATTGTATACCTAAAATGTATGAATTAATATATAAATAAATAAATAAATAAATAAATAAAAATAAGAGATACACTGGTGAGATAGACTTACTAATTTCAAGGGACTATAATTCTGCCACCGTTTAATTGGTGGCATTTTTTTCTTCCTTACTTGTACATAAAATAGTGCTGTTTACAATGAATACTGGCTTAGATTCAATAAAATTCAGTAAGTATAAAACATGATGATAGCTATGGAAGATCAAGAGTAGAGATTCAGCCTAATAATTATGTTTCTGAAGAATAATTCAGAACAACCAAAAGAAAAGCAATAACTGAAGATATAATAAATGAAAACTTTCCAAACAGAAGTGAGAGAGGGACTCTGAGAAGAATAAAGCAGTTTCACCAGTTACCAGTAAAAGTAACCAATATGGTGGCATACTATGATCCAGCTACTCAGGAAACTGAGGCAGGAGACTCAGTTGAGCCAAACAGTTACAGACCAGCCTGGGCAACATTTTCTTCTAAAAATTAGAAGAGAAGAGGAAAGAAAAGAAACCAAGGAAGACTAATACCCAGAAATATCCTGACAAGTTTCCAAATTATAAACAACAACAAAAACTGAGTTCCATGCATAATCAGACCATAAAAGGGGGATGGGGGGAGAAAATCTACAAAGGAAAAAAATCATGCTAGTCTTAGTCTTCTTTTCCATAATAAAGCACTGGCTACAGACTTCTGATATGGAAAAGATAGGTTCAATTTTATTCTCAAATGAGTTTTAGCTTTTGAAAAGAGACAACAAAAATTTTATGATATCTGTCACTATCATGTTCTTCTTTAAATCACTTTAATAAAACATATTCCAACTTTTGGGCTGCCTTACCACCGCCCCAAGCACAGAGGAGCAGAGGCCCCCAGCGCCAAGCAGCTAAGCCTTTCGGGTTGCCTTACCATCACTCCCAGCACACAAGAGCAGAGGCCGGCCCCCAGCACTGAGCAGCTGAGCCATTTGGGTGCCTGTACTACTGCCCCCAGCACAGAGCTGCAAACCCTGGCCCAGCACCAAGGAGGTAAGCCTTTTGGCAGGCTGAACCACCGCCACCAGCGCAGAGGAGCAGAGACCCACCAGCAGAACACCACCAACCCCCACCCTGTTGAAATGAGAAGACATGCAAACAAGTCTCAAAACCAGACTTCCAGATCACAACCCCAAAGGGAAACCAGATGGAACAACCTGATACTCAACCAACTGGACTCCCTGAGCTGGCAATGAAAGAGGATCTGGAAAAAATGAAATCATAAATAATTTCTCAGATAACAGCAGAGATTGTTCACATAGTGAAAGATATGAGGGGAAACAGATAAAAAAAATAGAGGATCTGAGGAATATGATGGAATCCTAATACAGGAAACAAATTTAATCCATAAAACAGACACAAACGGATTTCCAGGAGATTAAAAGCTCCATTGAAAGTTTACACAGCAGAATGAGCCAATGTGGACACAGAATTTCAGATAAAGAAGATAGGATTGCAATTAGTAACCAGAAAAAGAAAAATTTCTTTAAAATTGTAATGGATGTTGAGAAATCAATCCAGCAGCTGCTAACAATGCAAAGAAGAATAACATAAGACTGATTAGAGTCCATGAAGAAACAAGAGAGAGTGCAAATGACATTAAAAAAAAAAAAAAAACTGCTCACATAAGTGATGGCTGAAAACTTCCCAAGCAGGGGAAAAGAACTTGACATACAAATAAGTGAGGGATATAGGACTCCAACTAGTCTTGATCAAAAAAATTTACACAAAGGCATATAATATTTAAGATTCCAGAAAACCAACAGAAGAACAAAATTCTACAAGCAGTTAGAGAAAAGAAACAAATCACACACAAAAACCCATCAGAATCACAGCAGACTTCTCAAAGCAAACCCTCAAGGCAAGACGAGCTTGGACTGATGTATTTCAAGCCCTAAAGGAAAGCAGTCTCCAACCCAGATTGATGTAACCTGCAAAACTATCTTTCAAAATTAATGGAGAGAGAGAATCTGAGCCAGTCCCAGCACCTGGAAGGAAGCTCCCCTGCTGCCATCCCAAGCTCCTAGGGCAGAGAAGGTGAGCCGCACAGTCGCCAGAAGCACACCCCACCCCATGGAAATGAGAAGACACATAAACAAGTCTCAAAAACAGACTTCCTGATCACCTACAGCAACCCCAAAGGGAAAAGAGATGGAACAATCTGATACTCAACCACCTGGACTCTCTGAACTGGCAACAAAAGAGTATGTGGGAAAAATGAAATCAGAAATAATGACTCAGATAACAGCAAAGATTTTGCGCATGGTGCAAGACATGATTAAGAAATCTAGAGAAGACACAGATTAAAAAGTAGAGGATCTGAGGAACATGATGGAATCCCAACATAGGAAACAAATGGAATCCATAAAACAGATGCAAACAGATTTCCAGGACATTAAAAACTCCACAGAAAGTCTGCACAGCCGAATGAGCCAATGTGAGGATAGAATTTCAGGTATACAAGATAAGATTGCAATTAGTGATCAGGAAAAGAAAAATTACTTCAAAGTTGTAAAGGAACATGAGAAATCAATCCAGCAGCTGCTAGACAATGCAAACAAGAATAACATAAGACTGATTGGAGTCAATGAAGAAAGAGGAGAGAGTGCAGATGACATAAAAAAACTCTTCACAGAAGTGATGGCAGAAAACTTCCCAAGGAGGGGAAAAGAACTTGACATACAGATAAGTGAGGCATATAGGACTCCAGCTGGCCTTGATTAAAAACAAAAAATCTACACATAGGCATATAATAGTTTAGATTCCAGAAATCCAACAGAAGAACAAAATTCTACAAGCAGTGAGAGAAAAGAAACAAATCACATACAAAGGAAAGCCCATCAGAATCACACCAGACTTCTCAATGCAAACCCTCAAGGCAAGAAGAGCTTGGAATGATGTATTTCAAGCCCTAAAGGAAAACAGCCTTCAACCCAGATTGATGTACCCTGCAAAACTATCTTTCAAAATTGATGGAGAAATAAGATACTTTCATGACAAAGAGCACCACAGGAACTTCATGAATATCAAACCGGCCCTCCAAAAAATTTTAGTCAGTACCCTAGGAAAAGACAATGAGGATCAAAACCCCAGGAAACCCAGCAGAATGAATCCATTGGGAGTGACAAGTTAAACACAAAGGGGGAGAATCCAACAAAAAGAAAGTCATGACAAGGCTTTTAAAACTTTTAACTTCATCTCCCAAATGAGTGTATAATTCAATCTTGTTATTGTACTGATTAGTATTTTTCTGATTCTACAGTTGCGCACCTTCCCTTGTGCTATACTGGCTATTTATCATCTTCTTATATCTACTTTTTAATTGGGTTGTCTATTAATGAGCTGTAAGAGTTCTTTATATATTCTGGTCATAGGTTATATGCATTGTAAATATGGTCTGTTTAAGGACTACTTTTCATTTTAATGATGTCATTTAAAGTTCTAAATTTTGATGGAATCTCATTTATCAATTTTTTTCCTTTATACATCGTCTTTTGTATACTAGGTAGTTCTTGCCTACCCTGAATTCATAAACATTTTCCCTTATAATTTCTTCTTAACGTTTTATACTTTTAGGCTTTCATATTTAGGTTCATAGATCCCTTCAAGTTATTTTCATGTATGAAAATAAAGGGTTCAGGTTAATTTTTTATATATGGATACCAGGTGTTCTAGTGCCACTTGCTGAAAACACTATCTCTTCCTGGGCTCATAAATTGATTTTATATTCTATGAAATGCTAATGTTAAATAATCTTTCAAAACTCAGTGGACCATATATGTGTGGTTCTATTTCTAGATTCTCTGTTTGATTCAAATGATCTATATGTCTTTCCTTACACCAACACTGCCTTGATTACTGTACCTTTAGAAGAAGTCTTAAAATTAGGTACTAAACGTTTTCCAACACTGTTTTCATTTTTGGGGGGTATTTTGTTGGGGTTTTTTTAACTTTTCTAGGTCCTTTGTACTCCTACATAACTTTTAAATTTCAATATCCAATTCTTCCTTTATAGCAAGTATACATAGACCTGAATTTTTATATATACCTTGTGTTTTCTAATCCTGATAAATTCAAATACAAGTTCTAGGGGCTCCTAGAGATTTCTTAGTATTTTCTCTGTAGATGACCACTTCATCTACATACAAAGATTTTGCTTCTACCTTGCCAATCCTATCCTAATTGTGTCATTTTATTGCCAGACTCTTTTGGTGGGGCCTATGTTTCAAAGTTTAATGGACAGATAAAGAGTAAGCATATCTGCCCTTGTTCCCCACCTTAAGGAGAAAGCATTGTTTCTTCTCCATTCATATAAGGCTTTCTCGCTGGAAGTATGGAGTACATGTCTTTAATCTGTTGAGAAGGTTCTGTTCTACTTCCAGTTTTCGATAGCTTTTACCATGAACAGCTGTAGAATTTAGTCCAATACTTTTTCTCCAACCAGTGACTGGATCATATGGCTTTTTCCTTTCCTCTGTTAAAATGATGACTTTTGGGGGTGGATCTTCCAATGCTGAACCAACACTGCCATCCCTATAACAAAACCACTTTTTACATACTGCCAGATCTGACATCTAATAGTTTGTTTTGTTAAACAAATTTCTATCTATGTTCATACTTGTTCTTCTATGATCTTTATCCACTTTTAGGATTAGCACAATGTTGAGTTCCTAAAATGAGGGGAGAAATGTTCGTTCTGTTTTCTGCTTTAATTGTTTGATATAATTTATCAGTTAAAATGTATATGAGCCTGCTGTTGTCATATAGGTAGGTTTTCAAGATAGGAATATACTTTCTTTAATAGGTGCTATTCAAATTTTATATTTCCTCCAGAGTTAGTGTCATTAATTTGTCTTCCAAGGTACTTCTTAGAAGTTGTCAAATTTATTTCAAAACAGATTCTTGAAATATGCTTTCTATATCCTTTTAAATCCTGTAAAATCTGCAGTAATGTCTCCTAAATCTTTATACTGTAATTTGAAAAATGTATAATCGATATTGTGTAACAGGAAGAAAAGGTCTAAAGATGCAGGAGAAGTGGGAAGGGTAGGGGAATGGAAAAAAGGGAAAAGAAAAAATATGAGAAAAGGAAAAAAATGGAAACAAAGTCTTTGCAAATAGGGAAGGGGGAAAAAAAAGAACCAAGATACTCATGTAATGGTACAAGATCCCAATGATGAATGTTACTGTATTTTATTCAGAAATTGTACCAAAAAACTTCTTGGGGAAAAAAAAATTTTTTAATAAAAAAATAAAACACAATTTAAAAACAAATTAATGGAGAAATAGGATACTTTCATGACAAAGAGCACCTTAGGAACTTCAATCTGATAAAAGCCATCTATGAAAAACCAACAGCCAGTATCATACTAAATGGTCAAAATCTGATATCCTTCATAATAAAATCAGGAACACGACAAGGATGTCCACTATCACCACTCCTGTTTAACATAGTTTTGGAAACATTAGCCACAGCGATTAGACAAGAGAAAGAAATAAAAGGAATAAAGATAGGAAATGAAGAAGTCACATTGTCGTTACTTGCAGATGACATGATACTCTATATAGAAGACCCCAAGAACTCCACCACAAGTCTTCTAGACTTAATAACCAAATTCAGTCAAGTAGCTGGTTGCAAGGTCAACACACAAAAGTCAATAGCTTTCTTTTACACGAACAACAAAGTCACTGAGAGAGAAATAGGGCAAACAATTCCTTTCACAATAGCATCCAAAAAACTGAAATACCTAGGAATCAACCTATCAAAAGAAATCAAAGACCTCTTCTCTGGAAATTATAGCACTCTGAAAAGAGAGATTAATGAGGATATCAGAATATGGGAAGACATCCCTTGTTCCTGGGTAGGAAGAATCAACATAATGAAAATGGCCATATTTCCAAAACTGCTATATAGATTCAATGCAAACCCAATTGAAATCCCAGCAGCATATTTCATGGACCTTGAGAAAACAATCCAAAAATTCATTTGGAACAAGAAGAGACCCAGAATAGCAAAGGCAATTCTAGGTAATAGAGACATGGCAGGGAGTATCACAATCCCCAACCTGCAACTATACTACAAAGCTACTGTGATAAAAACAGCACGGTACTGGCAAAGAAACAGACCTGAGGACCAGTGGAACAGATTAGAAGATGCAGAAACAACCTAACACACATTTAGCCACCTCTGCTTCAACAAAGGAGCCAAACACCCTCACTGGAGGAAAGATAGCCTCCTTAAGAAATGGTGCTGGAAATATTGGGTTTCAACTTGCCAAAGGTTAAAACTAGACCTATATCTCTCACCATGCACTAAACTACAATCAAAATGGATTAAAGATATAAATATTAAAACAGAAACACTGAACCAGTTGGAACAGAGGTTAGGTAGAACCCTTGAAGACATCGGTACAGGAAAAGATTTTATGAACAAAACCTCAGTTGCCCATGAACTAGCACAAACAATCAACAAGTGGGATCTCTTCTTATTAAAAAGCTTCTGCACAGCAAGAGAAACCACAAACAGAGTGAAGAGACAAACCACAAACAGAGTGAAGAGACAACCCACAATGTGGGAAAACATCTTCACCTGCTGTTCCTCAGACAAAGGTCTACTATCTAGAATCTATAAACAACTTTAAAAATCAGACTTCCCAAATTTAAAGACCCAACCCAAAAATGGGCATCTGAAATAAACAGGTATTTCTTAGGCAAAGAAGTAGAAATAGCAAATAAATACATGAAAAAATGTTCAACATCACTGGTCATTCAAGAGATGCAAATGAAAACAACACTGAGAGTACACCTCACCCCAGAAAGAATGGCTGCTATCATGAAATCAACCATTAATAAATGCTGGTGGGGCTATGGAGAAAGAGGTACCCTGTTCCTCTGCTGGTGGGAATGTAGACTGGTGCAACCCATATTGAAATCAGTATGGAGATACCTCAAAGAACTAGGACTGGAAGTCCCATTTGACCCAGCTATTTCCCTGCTGGATATCTTCCTCAAAGAATTAAAAGAATCATACCACAGGAATATATGTGTACCCATGTTCATAGCAGCACAGTTTGTAATAGCTAAAACTTGGAAACAGCCCAAATCCCCATCAACTGGAGACTAGAAAAAGAAAATGTGGTTTTTGACTGCTCCCAGCCAGGAGGAAGGGGCTTCCGAGCCACCTTTCCACCACTCCCAGTCCAGAGGTAAGGGCTTCCAGGCCTCTGTTCCACTGCTCCCAGCCCAGAGGAAGGGGCTTCCAGTGTGCATTTGTACTGCTCCCAGCCAAGAGGAAGGGGCTTCTGGGCCACCTAACCACCACTCCCAGCCCAGTGGTAGGTCCTTCTGGGCTGCTGTTCCACTGCTCCTAGCCCAGAGGAAGGGGCGTCTGGGCCGCCCTTCCACCACTCCCAGCCAGGAGGAAGGGGCTTCCAGGCTGCCTTTCCACCACTCTGAGCCAGGAGGAAGGGGCTTCAGGCCACCATTCCATGGCTCCCAGCCCAGAGGTAGTGGCTTCCAGGCCACTGTTCAACTGCTCCCAGCCCAGAGGAAGGGGCTTCTGGGCCACTGTTCCACTACTCTCAGACCAGAGGAGGTGAGCCACGCAGGTGCCAATAGCACCCCCACCAGCCGAAATGAGAAGATACATAAACAAGTCTCAAAAGCAGACTTCCTGATCACCTAGAGCAACCCCAAAGGGAAATGAGATGGAAAACTCTGATACTCAACCACCTGGAGTCCCTGAATGGGCAACAAAAGAAGATCTGGAAAAAATAAAATCAGAAATAATTTCTCAGATAACAGCAGAGATTTTGCTCATAGTGCAAGACATGATTAATAAATCTAGAGAGGACACTGAAAAAAAATAGAGGAGCTGAGGAAAACATGTTGGAATCCCAACATAGGAAACAAATGGAATCCATAAAACAGATGCAAAGAGATTTTCTGGAGATTAAAAACTCCACTGAAAGTCTACACAGCAGAATGAGCCAATGTGAGGACAGAAACCAGATATAGAAGATAAGATCGCAATTAGTGACCACGAAAAGAAAAATTGCTACAAAACTGTAAGACACTTGGGGCTAGGGATTTAGCTCAGTGGTTCCACTGCCTCCTTCGCAAGCACAAGGACCTGAGTTCGATCCCAGGCACTGAAAAAAAGAATTGTAAGGGACGAACCATGAGAAATCAATCCAACAGCTGCTAGATGATGCAAAGAAGAATAACATAAGATTGATTAAGACTGGAGTCAATGAAGAGACAGGAGAGAGTGCAGATGACATTAAAAAAATTTTCACAGAAGCAATGGCAGAAAACTTCCCAAGAAGGGGAAAAGAACTTGACATACAGGTAAGTGAGGCATACAGGGCTTCAAATATCCTTGACCAAAAAAAAATCTACATATAGACATATAATTGTTAAGATTCCAGAAACCCAACCAAAGCACAAAGTTCTACAAGGAGTTAGAGAAAAGAAAAAAATCACATACAAAGTAAAGCCCATCAGAATCACAGCAGACTTCTCAACACAAACCATCAAGGCAAGAAGAGCTTGGAGTGACATATTCCAAGCCCTAAAGAAAAACAGGCTAAAACCCAGACTGATGTACCCTGCAAAACTATCTTTCAAAATTGATGGAGAAATAAGATACTTTCATGACAAAGAGCACCTTAGGAACTTCATGAATACCAAACCAGCACTCCAAAGAATTTTATACAATATCCTAGGAACACACATTGAGGATCACAACCCCAGGAAGCAAAGCAGAATGAACCCATCTGGCATGACAAGAAATTAAATGTAAAGGGGGAGAACCCAACAAAAAGAAAAAGTCATGGCAATGACAAGTCAATACATTTCAGTTATAACCATCAATGTTAATGGTCTCAACTCACTAATCAAAAGAAATAGACTGCCAGAATTGATAAAGCAGCAAGATCCAACAATATGCTGCATACAAGAAACACACTTAACTCAAAAAGAAACTCATAGACTGAAAGTTAAAGGGTGGAAAACAATACTCCATATGACAGGAACCTGAAAAGAAGCAGGAGTAGCTATCCTCTTTGCAGATCAAGTAGATTTCAAGCCCACACCGAGTAAGAGAGACAAAGAAGGACACTATATCCTTGTAAAGGGAACAATCCAAGAGGAAGAGACAACAATCATAAATATATATGCACCAAACACTGCTGCACCCAACTATATAAAACAAATACTAACGGACAAGAAAAACTATATAAGCACTAATACAATACTAGTGCGGGACCTGAATACCCCATTTTCACAAATAGATAGATCAACTAGACAAAAAACAAGTAATGAAATACTAGAACTCAATCAAACTCTTGAAGAAATGAACTTAACAGATGTTTACAGAGTGTTTCACCCCACAAAATCAGAATACACATTCTTTTCAGCTGCACATGGGTCGTTCTCCAAAATAGACTGCATACTTGCTCATAGAACATATTTAGATAAGTGCAAAGGAATTGAAGTTATCCCCTATACATTATCAGATCATAGTGCAATGAAACTGGAGATCAATAGCAAAAGAAACTGCAAAAATTTCATAAATACATGGAAATTGAACAACACACTTCTGAATAACCAATGGGTCACAGAGGAAATTAAAGAACAAATCAGACAGTTCCTTCAAATAAAGGACAATGACAACACAACATATCGGAATCTATGGGACACAAGGAAAGCAGTCTTATGAGGGAAATTCATAGCAGTGAATATGCATATTAGGAAAACAGAGTAAGCTCAGTTAAACAACCTGATGCTGAATCTCAAGCTTCTGGAAAGAGAAGAGCAGGACAAATCCAAAGCTCATACAGGGGAGGAAATTATAAACATCAGGGCAGAAATCAATGCAATGGAGACTAAGAGAATGATTAAAAATTCAATGAAGCCAAGAGTTTGTTCTTTGAAAGAATAAACAAAATTGACATACCCTTAGTCAACCTTAACAGAAAAAGGAAAGAAAAGGCCCAAATCCATGCAATTAGGAATGAAAAGGGTGAAATTACAATGGACCCAGCAGAAATACAGAGGATCATCAATACCTACTTCCAGAACCTATACACCAATAAGATGGACAACACAGAAGAAACGGACAGATTCCTAGACATGTATGAATTACCAAAGTTGAATGAAGAAGACCTAAAAATTCTAAACAACCTAATATCAATCAATGAAATTGAAAACGTAATTAAAAACTTACCAACTAAGAAAAGCCCCAGTCCTTATGGCTTCACAGCTGAATTCTACAAGACATTTACTGAGGAACTACTGCCACTATTGTTTAAACTCTTCAATGAAATTGAAAGGGAAGCAATACTCCAGAATTCATTCCTTGAAGCAAGCATCACCTTGATTCCCAAAGCAGAGAAAGACCCAACCAAAAAAGAGAACTATAGGCCAATCTCACTAATGATCATAGATGCAAAAATCCTTAGTAAGATTCTGGCATATGGAATGCAGAAGATCATCAAGAAGATATTACACTCTGATCAAGAGGGATTCATCCCAGGGATGCAGGGATGGTTCAACATACACAAATCAATCAATGTGATACACTATAGACTCAATAGAGTCAAGAATAAAAACCTTATGATTATCTCCATAGATGCAAAAAAAGCATTTGACAAAATCCAACACACATTTGTGATAAAAACCCTACAAAAAATTGGAATAGATGGTCTCTACCTCAATGTGATAAAAGCCATCTATGAAAAACCAACAGCCAATATCATACTAAATCTTCTAAAACTGAAATCCTTCAGACTAAAATCAGGAACAAGACAAGGATGTACACAATCACCACTCTTGTTCAATATAGTTTTGGAAACATTAGCCACGGCAATTAGACAAGAGATAGAATTAAAGGAATAAAGATAGGAAATGAAGAAGTCAAACTGTCATTATTTGCAGATGACATGATACTCTATATAGAAGACCCCAAGAATGCCACCAAAATTCTTCTAGACTTAATAACCAAATTCAGTAGAGCAGCTGGATACAAGGTCAACACACAAAAATCAATAGCTTTCCTTTACAAGAACAACAGACTCACTGAGACAGATATAGAGCAAACAATTCCTTTCACAATAGCATCCTAAAAACTGAAATACCTAGGAATCATCCTAACAAAAGAAATCAAAGACCTCTTCTCTGAAAACTATGGCACTCTGAAAAGAGAGATTGAAGATGATATCAGAAAATGGACAGACATCCCCTGCTCCTGGGTAGGAAGGATCAATATAGTGAAAATGGCCATACTCCCAAAACTGCTATATGGATTCAGTGCAATCCCAATTGAAATCCCAGCAGTGTACTTCACGAACCTTGAGAAAACAATCCAAAACTTCATTTGGAACAAGAAGAGACCCAGAATAGCAAAAGCAATTCTATGTAACAGAGACATGGCAGAGAGTATCACAACCCCCAATTTGAAACTATACTACAAAGCTACTGTGATAAAAACAGCATGGTACTGGCAATGAAACAGACCTGAGGACCAGTGGAACAGATTAGAAGATGCTGAAACAACTCCAGACACAGACATCTCATCTTCAATAAAGGAGCCAAACACCCTCACTGGAGGAAAGATAGCCTCCTTAGGAAATGGTGCTGGAAATATTGGGTTTCAACTTGCCAAAGGTTAAAACTAGACCTATATCTCTCACCATGCACTAAACTATAATCAAAATGGATTAAAGATCTAAATATTAAAACAGAAACACTGAATCGGCTGGAACAGAGGTTAGGTAGAACTCTTGAAGACATTGGTGTAGGAAAAGATTTTATAAACAAAACTTCAGTTGTCCATGAACTAGTACAAACAATCAACAAGTGGGATCTCTTCTTATTAAAAAGCTTCTGCACAGCAAGAGAAACCACAAACAGAGTGAAGAGACAACCCACAATGTGGGAAAACATCTTCACCTGCTGTTCCTCAGACAAAGGTCTACTCTCTAGAATCTATAAAGAACTTTAAAAAATCAGACCTCCCAAATTTAAAGACCCAATCCAAAAATGGGCATCTGAAATAAACAGACATTTCTCAGGCAAAGAAGTAGAAATAGCAAATAAATATATGATAAAATGCTCAACATCACTGGTCATTGGAGAGATGCAAATGAAAACAACACTGAGATTCCACCTCACTCCAAAAAGAATGGCTGCTATTATGACATAAACCAATAAGAAATGCTGGCAGGGCTGTGGGGAAAGAGGAACCCTACTCCACTGCTGGTGGGAGTACAGACTGGTGCAACCCATATTGAAATCAGTATGGAGATACCGCAAAGAACTAGGACTAGAGGTCTCATTTGACCCAGCTATTCCCCTGCTGGGTATCTTCCCAAAAGAATTCAAAGTATCATACCACAGTGATATATGTGCACCCATGTTCATAGCAGCACAGTTTGTGATAGCTAAAACTTGGAAACAGCCCAGATGCCCATCAACTGGGGCCTGGATAAAGAAAATGTTTTTTTTTCTAAAATGGAGTACTACTCAGCCATAAAAAATGAGAAATTAGAGACATTTATAGGTAAATGGATGCACCTTGAGGCGATACTCTTAAGTGAAATAAACAGAACACACATGTGTAAATACTGAATCATTTCTCTAGTGTGAGAAACTGAAAGTGTAAATAAGAACTAAAAGGTATAATAGATAATGTGATATAGGAAAAAAAGGGGCAAAGGGGAAGAGGAAGTTGGAGGGGTAGGGGAAAAGAAAGAAGGGAATGGAATTAATATGAGAAAATGGAAACAAAGTCTTTGTAAATAGGGAGGGATGGAGGGGTTGAAGGGAGGGCAGGGAATGGGGAAAAAATAAGAACCAAGATACATCATGTAAAGTAACAAGTTCCCAATGAGCAATGTAAATGTATTGTATACCTAAAATGTACCAATAAAAGAATTTAAAGAAGAAAAAAAAGAAATGCAGAATTGTAGAATGCATTGTAAACCTACTGAACCAAAATCTGCATGTCTACCAGATCCTCAGGTGATACTTAAATCCATTAAAGTTTGAAAAAAAAAAAAGAAAAGAAAAAAAAAGAATAACCCTAAAGGGAAGCAATCTTCAAATGATGTTTAGGCCTCATGGCTCACCAGTATTTTCCAATCCTTCTGGTAAAGATTTCTAAAACCTACCCAGGCATGGTGACACACACCTGTAATCCCAGGACTTGGGAGACTGAGGCAGAAAGACTAGAAGTTTAAGTCCAGCATGTGCTACATAGTGAGTTCACAGCCAATCTAGACTACATAAGAAGACCCTGTCTCAAACACACACACAGACACACACACACACACACAAACACACAATTCCTAAAACCTGATATAATAGGACAGCGGAATTCCTGGGGTGCCCTCTATTCCTAAGGGCAGGTACATCTGATGTCAGTGTCATTTATGACAATCCACAAATGCCAATGATGGTCTTGCTCAATAGCATCACTGATGTCACTGAGAAAGACAAGACACAAAAATTCAGACCATAGGAAAGTTGTCCATGATAATGCACACCAAGCACTTTGGCCTGAAATCAGTACATTTAGCAAGTGTTTTTCATCTACCATTTAATTTAGTACAACACCTATGTGGGCACTATTTTTCCAGTTTAACATATGAGGACACTAAGGTTCAGAACAACTGTTCTTCAGAATTACACAGCCAATAAACAGATGGAAGAGAGGAATCCCCAGGCCAGGAATTTCTTGCTCAAAATTTCATTGCACTCTAAGACATCATTTTCCTAAAACAAGAAAAAGAAGCTAAGAGAATAATTTTATGATTTAATAAAGTATTAGCAAGAGGCTGCCTCTTTTAAAAAATAATGACAATAAAGCAATGCACAGAACTAAACATACTGTTGTTGTAAGAGCTCCTGAAATACAAATTTGATGTGAGGCTTCTACAGGGCCAATGAGCTTTCTCTCCAACAAAAACAAAGATTTTAAAACATTCCCAGGCTGCTTGATTGGTAAGTACCAAGGGCCTTCAAGCCAGCTATGGCTATGCTGCACACTCCCAGCACCCTGGAAGGCTGAAGCAGGAAGAGCACAAATTCAACTCCTGCCTAGGCGACTTAGTGAGATAGTGTCTCCAAAAAGGGCTGAGGATATAGCTCAGAGTGAAGGCCCTGGGTTGAATCCCCAGAACGGGGGGGGGGGGGGGGGGTGTTCCTCTGTGTCCTGAGCACTTGGGGCTAACCCCTCCCTTGCCAAGAAGACCACGTTAAGTCACGGAGCCACCCTAAGGAATACAGGTTCCAACGTACCGCTCCTTCCGAGGCCCTTGAGTAGAGGTCAATACTTCGGACAAAAGAACGCATCTCTAGTGGTGGGATTTTAGGCATCAACAAAGGAGTTTTAATCCCAATCCTCCCTCCCCAAAATTTTTCGCATCACATCTTTCTGGGACACTTGTTCCTCATCTGTGTACCAAAGACCCTGGCTCATCTTGGCATTACCCCACTCAGTCACATTACCCCACAAATCACGAGTACTGTCCAGACCAAACCAAGGCGTGCAATGGCCCCTGCTCCCAGGCCAGCCAACCCCGGAGTAGCATAACAGCTGGCTACCTCCAGCACCCCAAGCTCTTCCCCGCGCCTCCTTCCCTCTGATCCGCGTTGCCTTCCCAGCGCCCGCCGGGGAGGCCGCGCCCACCCTCCCGGGGCGCCGAGCTGCTAGCGGGGCGCTGCTGCCACCTGCAGGCCACTCTTCTCCGCGCCGCATTCAGTCGCCCCGCCCCAAAAGCCCTAGTCGGAGAGAGCGGTTCTCCGCGCGGCGCGGGCGGGGGAGGCCCCTGTCCGCTGGGACTCTCGGAGCAGAGGCTTCCTACAGAAAGAAGAGTCATCCTTCTAAGGCACTCACGCCGCACACTCAGGTTGGATATGGTGATGAGTGTGTTCCGCACCCACCTCCCTTGGGGTTCTGGGGGCTCGTGCCTGCGCCCCTTCCTCGCCTGGGGATCCTGGGTGCCTGGGCCCAGGATAAACACCGCATACCAACCAGGATCCCCAAGTCTGGACGGCTCTGTCCAAACCTTGCCATCCTGGTGACCCGAAGGAATACGGCGCAGAACAGAGCTCTCAAACCGTGATTCAAATGTCAGACCCCCTGAACTGGAATCCGCAGGGAGCAGAGACCAGGAAAAGGCGCTAAATTCCCCCAGGTGATCTTTAATGATCAGGCAGATTAGGAACGCAGCCCTGAGTGTCAAAAAGACAAATAATAATAGGCTCCGTGCTCAGAAAGAGGAAGATTTCACGCCAAACTCATTAGCACTCAACCCAGGGCTTCGACTTCCTTTACTGTCCCTAGTGTCCCAGTCATTGCTGTATGCCACAAGAAATGCCTGCGTGTTCTGTTATTGCCTGCTTAGGCCCACTGTAAGATATATTTATGCCCTAACTACTGAGTAGTCACTATAGAAAATGATACATGTAAATGTGCGGAAATGATGTTTTTATATCCTTCTTAACCACAACCAATTATTAGTGGGATGTGTGTGCCTATTGGACACAGCACAATTTCTCAAACCTTGGAATTATATTAAATACTGCTACCCTTGTTTCCTTTTCCGTATTGATTTTCCCATGATTCTTGCTTTCTTGTCAATGCAATCCCTAAAAGCCCAGCTTCACAAAGATGGGTCACCAACAAGCATGTAGGGCAGTGTAATGTCGTTATAGCAAACCCTCCTGAACTAATTAGCAGTTTGTATGGAGTCTGACAGCTGTCAAGTGCAGGCCTTAACGCTTTAACATTCCCATGGATCCGGGCAGATCCCTGCAGGACCCAAATACCTCCTCAGGGTGTGCGGAGAGCATGGCCCCACCCCTGCTCACCATCTCGCTCATCCCACTCTCCCCAGTGTTCCTTGCTCCTGCTGCAAGGACATGCTTTCTTCCCTTAAGTCCAGCAAGCCCTCTCCCACCTCAGCACACTCTGCCCTTGTGCTTTCTCTGCCTGAAAGACACTTCCCGAGGTTTTTCGGCCTAACTTAACAACCCTCAGATCTGGGTTCATCTACGACCACACTCCCTGAAGCCTTCTCAGGCATGCCCCTAAACCAATCTGTTATCACGATCAGAAATGAGCCTGTTCATGTATTAATTTATTTTCTAGCTCCTCACCAGAATGTGGGCTTCATGAGAGCTGAGACGACTCCCCAAAATCCACAAAAATGCTCAGCAATAAGCAATCAATAGCTATAGCCAGGCGTGGTGGCACACACCTGTAGTCCCAGCACTGGGGAGGCTGAGGCAGGAGAATCGCCTCAAGTTTGAGGCCAACCTAAACTATAAAGTGAGATCCTGTCTCAAAAAGAGAAAAAGCAATTGATAAGTTGTTCAATAAATGAATGCAGCCACTACACCAGCTCAGATATAAAAACCATGAAGAATGTGCTTTTTTATTATTATTAAATTCTTTTATTGGTACATTGTAGGTATACAACACAATTACATTTCTCATTGGGAATTGTACCTTTACATAATGCATCTTGGTTCTTATTTTTTTGCCATTCCTAGCCCTCCCTTCACACCCTCCACCCTTCCCTATTTACAAAGACTTTATTTCCATTTTTTCCATTTCTCATCATTTTTCCTTTCCCTTCTTTTCTTTCCCCTTCCCCTCTCACTAACCCTACCCCTTTGGACCTTTTCTTCTTATTTTGCATTATCGATTATTCATTCTAATCATTGGTACATTTTAGCTATACAATATAATGACATTCATCATTGGAAATTTGCACCTTTACATAGTCTCTCTTGGTTCTTATTTTTCACCCTTGCCCAACCCTCCCTTCAACCCCTCCATTCCTCCCTATTTACAAAGATTTTGTTCCTATTTTTCCATTTTCTCATATTAATCCCATTCCCTTCTATCCTTTCCCCTAGCCCTCCCACTTCCTCATGAAGAATGTGCTTTACATATGTCATCCAGTAATCTTCACCACAGCCTATTAAAAATAGGTGTTACTGATCCTGTCTAACAGACAAGGAAATCAATATTCAGAGAAGCCAAGCCTTCAAGGCTGCATAGCAGAGTTGGGAGAATTAAGATTCAGATTCAGGTCTACCTGACTCCAAAGGCTACTTTTCATAAAGCAAATTAACATCCTGTTGTATGCCCTAAAAAAAAAATAATATCTTTTAAGAATTTTTTAAACCATGTTCACTTTTCCATATTTCCTTTTATCTTCCTAGAAAAGCTGAGTCCAGAGGCAAAATCAGAAAATAGAGCCCTTAAAGAAACTGGCCCAGGTTGGCATTCACCCACTAAGGTACCAGGCCCCACCTCCAGCAAACACCAGCAAAGGATCCCCTGGGGAGGCCTGGCCTTGCTGAGTCCTCTGTTCCTTGCTGGTTCTAGGAAGACTGTCACAGCCATATCTTCTGACCTGGCCTTATTCCCCTGTAAAATTAATGACACGTGTAACTGTTGTGGCTGCCTCTAACTGCCACACTCCTGTTGCTCATCCTGACAGATATGGGTTAGTACACACACAACTTGGATCGAGGATGTGGTGGGCACCCACTATGTGCACTGTACATATTCTAGACAGTGGAACAGGAATTACCAGCCATCCCCAGAGAGTTTGGGGCTGCCATGGTCTCCTGGGAGAAACTGCAAAGGGGATACATGAGCCAGAGGTTGGGTGGCTGGACACAGAGCTTGAGATCATACAAAAGAGAAGAGATTACATTTTAGTCTGTAACATCAAGGGGCAGGGACATGTACTTTGTCATTATTTCTCCCTCTTCAACTGGTTTGGTTTTACCAGATTCCTGTTCAAATGGGTGGTTCAGGCAAGAAAACAATTCACCTTTCCCCTCCTCACCACTACACTGAACTTTGTCTGACCTAGCTAACTCTACTTGTTCTTTGACTGTGTTGGCTCCTCCACCAGGAAGCCTGCCATGGCCTGGGGCTGAGCCTGGTTCCTCTCCTGTTATCAAAATTTCCCAGGTAGAATCAAACCCTGGTACTCTCCATGCTGCATTATAACTCTGTGAGTCTGTCTTCCTGCCCAGGCTGTGAGCTAAGAGTTATTTATTGCTGTATCTCCAGCCCTTAGCTCCAAGCATGACACATTAACTACAGAGTTGAATAAATATTGGGATTGAATGAATTACTGAATTATCAGACCAGATGATCTGACAGGTATTTAGAAGATATGATCTCTATAGTTGCAGTCTCTGTGCTGTTCGCACGCAAGATCCTGGGCCTTAGAGGTCATCTAGCCCAGCACACTGGAGCCTGCCTCCCACAGTCCCTGTACTAAGGGTAGCCTGGAAGAACCGCAAAGGTCAAGAGAATGGCATTCTAGGAAAGACTGGGCCAGAGGCCACTGTGATTTCTGAAGCCTCTGGGCCTGTATCACTGACTATTTAGAACAAACTGCTCCTGACTCAACTTCATTATCATCTACCCCAGGATGGAGCACTGTCTTCCCCTAGTCACTGTGATGGCTTCTTCTTGGGCTGGTGAAATCACCTCCATGTACAGCAGTAACCTCAGCCTTCTACACAGCAAAAATAGCTTGCCAGAAAAACAGCCAGAAAAGCAATTAACATGAGACTAGGTAGCAAGAAAGACGCAACATGTGAGAACAAAGAATATGGCCTTATTTCGCCTTCCAGAAACCCTCACAATGGGGGACCTGGGCATCAGGCTTTAGTCATCAGGCTCTGCCCTGCTGTTTTATTTCAGAAACACACAGCAGCCCCTTTAAGCACAGGCAGCGAGCAGAGCCAGTGTGGGAGTCTGAAGAGACCACCTAGAGCCAGGGATGAGAGAAAGGACACAGCTCAGAATGGCAGACAGACCTCACTGCCACCTGCAGAGAGATGGAGAGGCGAGAGAGAACAGACATCGAAGGAACACAAGGTACCTAAGCGTCTACTGACAGGTGAGAGCAGAGAATGCTGAAGGGGGTGGGGTGGGCACAGGAGGAAGAGACAGAGACCAGCACAGAGAGGCAGAAGTTGAGGCCTTAATGAATTTTCTGAAAGAATGAGTTTTCATAATCAACAAACGTCATAGGGGCCAGTATAAGGGGTCCCTTGAGAGAGGGGATTCTGAAAGATAAACAGAATGTTCTAGATCTCATCACCAGTGACTACAAAGCCAGACCACATTTACTTTCAACTCCTAATCTAATGGTCACCTAAGTCTTAGGTCCTAACCCCCAATAACTCAGCTGCTACCTTGTCCTGCAGTCATCTCTAAGAGGTGTCATGGCTGCCTCAAGGGATTCAGAATAGCCCCTGAAGGAGAAGTCCTTCCACTCTGATCTCTCCATCACAGGCCACTACAATGGCACCCAGGAACCCACTGCTCTGTAAGGCAAGCCACCCACAACCACTGGCCCCTAAGGAAGGCCCTACTACCATCCCTACTTTTTAGTCCTTACTATTGGGTCCACACAGCACACCTGAAACCAGACTGCTGCTTTAACCATGAAATTCCTGGAGGATCACAGGTGACAAAAGGGACCTGTGTAGGTCCCAATGCAACCTAAGGCCTCAGTCTTCCTCTGACCTCACCCCCCACCCTCTTAGAAACAACCAGGTACCTCCATCCTCTGGAGTCTAGGGCCCATGTAAGGCCTGTCTCTGAAACCAATATATTTCCAGAATATCCCATCCAGCCCCATTTCCTTCCTCAGGACACTACTCCCACCCACCGTATAGTCCATGTGGGATTGAGCAAGACCATCCCCAATATCATGAAACTGTACACTTTCCAAAGTCTGCTAATTCTACCCTTAACCTTGTGGGTGAAAAAAATCAAACCTCAGCTCAGACCAGCTAAAAAGCTCAGCTCAGTCCAGGATCTTTTTAGTTCCATTTATCAGGTTAAGATTTTGAGGCCCAATCCCAAGATTCCCCTCCACATGGAGATAGCAATGTATTCTCATCTCAGAATTACCTAGTGAAAGTTCCAGCATCATAAGACACTGCATGGTATGGCTCTGCCCACCATCCTCTCTAGCCACCTGCTGCTACCTTGCCACAATCACCCTTCCCTCATCCCAGCACCTCCAATCCTTGCACAAGCTATTCCTTCTATCTAGAATACCTTCTCTGTAACACCAACACCCCACAACTCAATGCAGACATTGCTGTCTCTGGAGAATGTTCCCTGGCCTGAAATCTCTGGCCAAGTCACGTTCATCTGACACATAAGAGGTGCTCAAAATGCCTCTTCATTGGAAGAGTGATTGAAAGAGCCCATGAAGAAGATGGGACCCTTAGAAAAAATGCTCCAGGGAGGGCTTTTGAGGGTCACAGTAAAGGGCTACAGTGGAGACAATGAGTCACCAAAGTCTACCTTCTCTCTCTTGTGTAGGAACAGAACTGTAGCTGGGCAGTATCTGTCCAGAGAGAGACTGAATTTCCCAACATCTCTTGCTTTCATGGAACTAAGTTCTTGCCATTCAAAAAATGAGCAAAAGTTTTCACCGCCTACCTCGAAAGCACAAAGTCTTGAGTTCGATCCCCAGTACCAAAGAAAAAAAATGAGCAAAAGTGAGATATGTTCCTTAAAATTCTTCCATATGCCCCTGTGTATTCTTCCAGGAACCTAGAAGTGCCTGCACCCCAGCTGTAGGCAGCACTTCTAATGCCCTAGGAGTTGATGCTGGGTTCCTGAGAGGCTTTGTGGTTTCAATGTACTCACCTCTCACAAGAGATGTTAACAGGAAGAGGAATCCTTTCAATGTTCTTTAAGCCATCATATTCATGGGTGCTTTTCTTACAATGCACTTGCCTTGTACCCTAAGGAGCAATGAGAGCAGGCAATTTCTTGGCAGAAGTCACATCTTGTTTCAACTCACAGCAGTAATAATACCCTCTAAGGATCAACTTAATATAATGTGATGGTTCTGAGCACTCCCAGGGAATAATAAAGTACCCCAAGGGCCTCCCCAAATTGCCTATGCTAAGAGACAAGTATGGCCTCTTCCAACAGCTTACCTTGTTTCCCCTTCTTTTGCCTATCTTTCTCCCTGCCCCTTCAAGACATAAAAGGAGGATTCAATAGGAGCAGCCTGCCACCAGCAGCAACACTAATCAGCTGGGGAATCTTGAACAAGACACTTAACCTCTCAAAGCACCTTTCCCCTCCTTTTTCATCATGAGGAGGTGGGCTAGGTCACCGGTTCTTAACCCTAGCTGTACATCAGAATTGCCCAGGAACCTTCTAAAATTTGAGAGGCTGAGTCCTAGGCCAGACCAATGCAAATCAAATTTCTGTGGGTAGAGAAGCTCTAACTTGGTAACTAAATCTAGTTTCAGATTGACTTCATCATGCCATAGTGTGGTGACCATAATCCAGTCAAATGTAGCCTTTGCTGGATTTTGTGTCTTATTTAAACCTAACACCCAGGACAATAACAAGTATCATCCCTAATAGATACATGCTTTTCCCTCAAAGAGGTTGTTGTCTTACTGAACACAATTCCAAGTTTCTTGCACTTGATTTCGGAATGCATGAATCTCCACAGGTGGTAAAAACAAACTAAATTGCTTTTCACTCTTACTGCATCTCCAAGAGATTCATATGGCAAAAAGAACACAGGCTCTGGAATCATTCAGCGTAGGTTTGAAGCTCAGCCCTGTCAATTCTTCACTGAATTGCTAGGGAAAGTGGCATGTCAGTTCCCCTCTGACCAATGTGGCCACTTTTTGTATAGGAAATGACATCCCCTGACTACTATGCAGCCAGAAAAAGCATCCCTGGCCAGACCTCTGAGCCCAATTTTCTTAGATATAAATTTTGAGTAACAATAATTACAACACAGATTTGATGCAAAACTATGAACAATGTATGTAAAACAGAATAGCACCTAGAAAGTGTTTAGTAAGCGTTCACTTTCTCCCATTCTCCCCTAAAGTTTTCTATATCCTCAACCATATGCATTTGTGTCCCTTGTATGGGAGGGACACATACCCAGTAGCCATGTGAGATCCTCCCAGGACACCAAGAGATGCAAGGCAGACTGAGATGGACACATTCCTCAACATGGCCCAGCAAGGCAGCCACCCACAGCTGCAAAAGTGTTACACTACACAACTCATGAGGGTTCCTTTCCCTTCATGGTCATCATAGGCTTGTCTGCTTCCTACAACAATCTCCTAGAAGATGTCAATGGAGTATCTAGAGGAAGTGGTGGGTTTTTTTTTTCAAACAAATCTGGTCTATCAACCAGCACCAGGATGCCTTCCTCATTCCCTATCACCTGTGCCCCAATGGGGCACTGTCCCACATAAAGCTCCCCACAGACTAAGCCCTAAGGATGTCCCCTCTCAGCAATATCCAAGCCATTCTTTGTGCTCCTCCTCAACACTGACCACACAATGAAAATGGAAAACACAGCCAAGTCACATGGAAGATGCCGAATCACCCCAATGCAGACAGGCAGGTCTGCCCACGTCCTAGCGAGGTCCCAAGGGGCACGGAACACACCAAATCACCCCACTGCAGACAGGCAGCCACCTGGTTCCACCCTACAAAGATGCAGAGGACACCAAACCACCAGACCAAGGTACTGAGTCCCACTGCTCCCGGCCCAGAGGCAGGGGCTTCCAAGCCGCCCTCCCACTGCTGCTGGTCCAGAGGAAGGGGCTTCCTGGTCACCATCCCTCCCGCTGCTCCCAGCCCAGAGGAAAGGGCTTTTGGGCCACCTTCTGTCCCGCTGCTCCTGGCCCAGAGGAAGGGGCTTCCAGGCCACCATCCCTCCCACTGCTCCCAGCCCAGAGGTAGGGGCTTCTGAGCCATCATCCCACTGCTCCTGGTCCAGAGGAAGGGGCTTCCCAGCCACCATCCCTCCCGCTGCTCCCAGCCCACAGGAAAGGGCTTTTGGGTCACCATCCCTACCACTGCTCCCAGACCCTGTCCCACCTCTCCCAGCTCAGAGGAGGTGAGCCGAGTGGGTGCCAACAGCACCCCACCACCACACCAGTTGACATGAGAAAACATGTAAATAAGTCTCAAAACCAGACTTCCAGATCACCTACAGCAACCCCAAAGGGAAATGAGATGGAACACTCTGATACTCAACCACCTGAACCCACTGAACTGGCAACAAAAGGGGATCTGGAAAAAATGAAATCAGAAATAATTTCTCAGATAACAGGAGAAATTGTGCCCCTAGTGCAAGACATGATTAATAAATCTAGAGAGGAGCTCAGGAACATGATGGAATCCCAACATAAGAAACAAATGGAATCCATAAAACAGATGCAAATAGATTTCCAGGACATGAAAAACTCAATTGAAAGTCTACACAGCAGAATGAGCCAATGTGAGGACAGAATTTCAGATATACAAGATAAGATTGCAATTAGTGACCAGGAAAAGAAAAATTGCTTCAAAATGCTAAGAGAACATGAGAAATCAATCCAGCAGCTGCTAGATGATGCAAAGAAGAATAACATAAGACTGATTGGGCTCAATGAAGAAAGAGGAGGGAGTGGAGATGAAATAAAAAATCTCTTCACAGAAATAATGGCAGAAAACTTCCCAAGCAGGGGAAAAGAGCCTGACATACAGATAAGTGAGCCATATAGGACTCCAGCTAGCCTTGATCAAAAAAAATCTACACATAGGCATATAATTGTTTGGATTCCAGAAATCCAACAGAAGAACAAAATTCTACACGCATTGAGAGAAAAGAAACAAATCACATACAAAGGAAAGCCCATCAGAATCACAGCAGACTTCTCAACACAAACCATCAAGGCAAGAAGACCTTGGAGTGACATATTACAAGCCCTAAAAGAAAACAGCCTCCAACCCAGATTGATGTACCCTGCAAAACTATCTCTCAAAATGGATGGAGAAATAAGATACCTTCATGACAAAGAGCACCTTAGGAACTTCGTGAATACCAAACCAGCACTCCAAAGAATTTTACACAATATCCTAGGAACAGACATTGAGGATCACAACCCCAGGAAGCAAAGCAGAATGAACCCTTCTGGCATGACAAGAAATTAAATGTAAAGGGGGAGAACCCAACAAAAAGAAAAACTCATGGCAATGACAAGTCAATACGTTTCAGTTATAACCATCAACGTTAATGGTCTCAATTCACCAATCAAAAGAAATAGACTGGCAGAATGGGTCAGGAAGAAAAATCCAGCAATATGTGCATACAAGAAACACACTTGATTCAAAAGGAAACTCATAGACTGAAAGTTAAAGGGTGGAAAACAATACTCCATATGACAGGAACCTGAAAAAAAGCAGGAGTAGCTATCCTCTTTGCAGATCAAGTAGATTTCAAACCAACACTGATTAAGAGAGATGAAGAAGGACACTACATCCTTGTAAAGGGAAGAATCCAAGAGGAAGAGATGACAATCATAAATATCTATGCACCAAACACTAGTGCACCCAACTATATAAAACAAATACTAACGGACATGAAAAGTCATATATGCACTAATACAATTGTAGTGGGGGACCTCAACACCCCACTGGCACAAATTGATAGATCAACTAGACTAAAAATAAGTAATGAAATACTAGAACTCAATCGAACTCTTGAACAAATGAACTTAACAGATGTTTACAGAGTCTTCCACCCCACAAAATCAGAATACACATTCTCAGCTGCACATGGATCATTCTCAAAAATAGACCACATGCTCACACATAGAACATGCTTAAGTAAGTGCAAAGGAATTGAAGTTACCCCCTGTACATTATCAGACCATAGTGCGATGAAAGTGGAGATCCATAGCAAAAGAAACTCAAAAAATTTCATAAACACGTGGAAATTGAACAACACACTTCTGAATAACCAATGGGTCACAGAGGAAATTAAAGAAGAAATCAGACAGTTCCTTCAATTAAATGACAATGTCAGTACAACATACTGGAATCTATGGGACACAATGAAAGCAGTCTTACGAGGGAAATTCATAGCAGTGAATATGCATATTAGGAAAACAGAACGAACCCAAGTAAACAACCTTATGCTGAACCTCAAGCTTCTAGAAAAAGAAGAGCAGAACAATCCCAAAGCTCATACAAGGGAGGAAATTAGAAAGATCAGAGCAGAAATCAATGCAATGGAGACTAAGAGAATGATACAAAAAATCAATGAAGCCAAGAGTTGGTTCTTCAAAAGAATCAACAAAATTGACAAACCTTTAGCCAACCTTGTCAGAAAAAGGAAAGAAAAGGCCCAAATCCATGCAATTAGGAATGAAAAGGGTGAAATGACAACAGACCCAGCAGAAATCCACAGGATCATCAATACCTACTTTCAGAACCTATATGCCACAAAGATGGAAAACACAGAAGAAATGGACAGATTCCTAGATACATATGAATTACCAAAGTTGAAGGAAGAAGACCTAAAAATTCTGAACAACCCAATATCAACCAATAAAATTAAAAATGTAATTAAAAACTTATCAACTAAGAAAAGCCCAGGCCCTGATGGATTCACTGCTGAAATCTACAAGACATTTAGAGAGGAACTGCTGCCACTACTGTATAAACTCTTCAATGAAATTGAAAGGGAAGCAATACTCCCAAATTCATTCCTGGAAGCAAGCATCACCTTGATCCCCAAAGCAGAGAAAGACCAAACTGAAAAAGAAAACTATAGGCCAATGTCACTAATGAACATAGATGCAAAAATCCTTAATAAGATACTGGCAAATAGAATGCAGAAGATCATCAAGAAGATCATACACCCTGATCAAGTAGGATTCATCCCAGGGATGCAGGGATGGTTCAATACATGAATATCAATCGATATAATACACTATATCAATAGAGCCAAGGACAAAAACCATATGATTATCTGCATAGATGCAGAAAAAGCATTTGACAAAATCCAACATGCATTTATGATAAAAACCCTACAAAAAATTGGAATAGATGGTCTCTACCTCAAACTGATAGAAGCCATCTATGAAAAACCAACAGCCAATATCATACTAAATGGTCACAAACTGAAATCCTTCACACTAAAATCAGGAACAAGACAAGGATGCCCACTATCACCACTCTTGTTCAATATAGTTCTGGAAACATTAGCCACAGCAATTAGACAAGAGAAAGAATTAAAAGGAATAAAGATAGGTAATGAAGAAGTCAAATTGTCATTATTTGCAGATGACATGGTACTCTATATAGAAGATCTCAAGAACTCCACCACAAGTCTTCTAGACTTAATAACCAAATTCAGTCAAGTAGCTGGTTACAAGGTCAACACACAAAATCAAGAGCTTTCCTCTACACCAATGACAGACTCACTGAGAGAGAAATAGGGCAAATAATTCCTTTCACAATAGAATCCAAAAAACTGAAATACCTAGGAATCATCCTAATGAAAGAAATCAAAGACCTCTTCTCTGGAAACTATGGCACTCTGAAAAGAGAGATTGAAGATGATATTAGAAAATGGACAGACATCCCCTGCTCCTGGGTAGGAAGGATTAATAGAATGAAAATGGCCATACTTCCAAAACTGCTATATAGATTTAATGCAATTCCAATTGAGATCCCAGCAGCATACTTCATAGACCTCGAGAAAACAATCCAAAAATTCATTTGGAACAAGAAGAGACCCAGAATAGCAAAAGCAATTCTAGGTAACAGAGACATGGCAGGGGGTATCACAATCCCCAACCTGCAACTATACTACAAAGCTACTGTGATATAAACAGCATGGTACTAGCAAAGAAGCAGACCTGAGGACCAGTGGAACAGATTAGAAGATGCAGAAACAACACCAGACACACTCAGCCATCTCATCTTCGACAAAGGAGCCAAACACCCTCACTGGAGGAAAGATAGCCTCTTTAAGAAATGGTGCTGGAAAAATTGGGCTTCAACTTGTCAAAGATTAAAACTAGACCTGTATCTCTCACCATGCACTAAACTAAAATCAAAATGGATTAAAGATCTAAATATTAAAATAGAAACTCTGAACCAGTTGGAACAGAGGTTAGGTAGAACCCTTGAAGACATTGGTATAGGAAAAGATTTTTATGAACAAAACCTCAGTTGCTTTTGAACTAGCACAAACAATCAACAAGTAGGATCTCTTCTTATTAAAAGGCTTCTGCACAGCAAGAGAAACCACCAGCAGTGTAAAGAGACAACCCACAATGTGGGAAAAAATCTTCACCTGCTGTTCCTCAGACAAAGGTCTACTATCTCAAATCTATAAAGAACTTAAAAAGATCAGACCTCCCAAATTTAAAGACCCAATCCAAAAGTGGGCATCTGAAATGAACAGACATTTCTCAGATAAAGAAGTAGAAATAGCAAATAAATACATGAAAAAATGTTCAACTTCACTGGTCATTCGAGAGATGCAAATGAAAACAACGCTGAGATTCCATTTCACTCCAGAAAGTATGGCTGCTATCATGAAATCAACCAATAACAAATGCTGGTGGGGCTGTGGGGAAAGAGGAACCCTGCTCCACTGCTGGTGGGAGTGTAGACTGATGCAACCACTGTGGAAATCAGTATGGAGATACCTCAAAGAACTAGGACTGGAAGTCCCATTTGACCCCACTATTCCACTGCTGGGGATCTTCCCCAAAGAATTAAAAGAATCATACCACAGTGATATATGTGTGCCCATATTCATAGCAGCACAGTTTGTAATAGCTAAAACTTGGAAACAGCCCAAATGCCCATCAACTGGAGACTGGATAAAGAAAATGTGGTTTTTTTATAAAATGGAGTACTACTCAGCCATAAAAAATGAGAAATTAGAGACATTTATAGCTAAGTGGATGCACATTGAGGCGATACTCTTAAATGAAATAAATAGGACACACATGAATAAATTCCAAATAGTTTCTCTGGTGTGAGAAACTGAAAGTGTAAATAAAGACTAAATGTATAATAGGTAATGTGAAATAGGAAGAAAAGGGGCAAAGGGGAAGGAAGTGGGAGGGCTAGGGGAAAGGATAGAAGGGAATGGGATTAATATGAGAAAATGGAAAAATAGGAACAAAATCTTTGTAAATAGGGAGGACTGGAGGGGTTGAAGGGAGGGTTGGGCAAGGGTGAAAAATAAGAACCAAGAGAGACTATGTAAAGGTGCAAATTTCCAATGATGAATGTCATTATATTGTATACCTAAAATGTACCAATGATTAGAATGAATAATCGATAATGTAAAATAGGAAGAAAAGGTCCAAAGGGGTAGGGGTAGTGGGAGGGGCAGGGGAAAGGAAAGAAGGGAAAGGAAAAATGATGAGAAATGGAAAAAATGGAAATAAAGCCTTTGTAAATAGGGAAGGGTGGAGGGTGTGAAGGGAGGGCTAGGAATGGGGAAAAAATAAGAACCAAGATGCATTATATAAAGGTACAATTCCCAATGAGAAATGTAATTGTGTTGTATACCTAAAATGTACCAATAAAAGAATTTAATTAAAAAAAAAAAAAGAAAATGGAAAACACAGCAGGACAAACTGAGAAGATGGACCCCACCATGAGAGGTCCTGAAGCTTCTACTCTGTGGGTGCTCCCAGCCCCCTCCACTGCAAAATTGTCATCCAGCTCCCAGACAAGGCTCCAAGTCACAGCTGCTCTACATGAACTTCCTGACAGAGTAGCCTTATGGCATGCCACACCCATACCCCCTCCTAAAGAAAAATGCCTGCCCTCAGCCTCTGCCAGAGGCATCACCAGGCAACTCTTTATCATACCCTCCCAAGCTACTACAACAGGAAGCAGACGCCTTAACAGCCAACTTATGGCTGGCCACAGGCTTGTTGTGGATCAGCACCAAAGAGGAAGGGGCAAACTATCAATGAGATTTCTATGAAATGCCAAGAAAATAAGTCAGTTGGTAGTGAGAGCCAAAACTGAAATGCTTTTGAGGTGCAGAGCATGAAGAAAGGTTGGAAGGATCACCGCGGGCTGGGAGTAAACCAACATTATAAAATAAGCAGACTCAATGAGGCAGAGAACAAAAGCAAAAGCAGGATACAAAGCAAAGGAGCTGTCAGCCACAGCGGACTAGGAAACCTGCCAAGCAAAGCCAGGTCACCATACTGAGGGAGAAATAGAGCTGTGATCCAGGGCTCCTGCTGTGGTGACCTTAGATCCAAAATGCAGGCTCTGGGGACAGTCTCCCTCCCTCATTGCTCCACTGACCTTTCAACTCCCTCCCCAACTTCACTTGAGTGGTTGTGAGGGAGACTGTTTACTGCAACCAAATGGACTCAATCCAAGCAAGGAGAGATGGGCAGATAAAATCACAAAAGGAGGAAACAGATAAGGAAGCCATCTGAAAGGAAAATGACCCTTCTAGAGTTTCTGGGAAATACTGTATACCAATTAACATACATAAAACTACAGCATTTGTGAGTTTTGGCTTAGGAAAACTATGAGAAACATGTAAATAAAAACAGCACTCTCTAGCTCTCTCTCGCGCGCGCGCGCGCGCGCGCTCTCTCTCTCTCTCACATCAGTTACACTGAAGAACTGTTCATTTTAGTTAGAGGGCCAGGCTGAAGTTTTGCAATTACACAATTCTTTCAGCCAAATCACAATAGACCTCCTTGAGCTGGGAAGAAATCTTGGTGGAGGTAAAGGTTAGTGGGGAGAAAGGCATCTTGAAATACACTCTAGTAGCCACTAGAGGGAGATACTTCCTCGTGAAACATTTCACAGCCAATTCAACAACAATGAAACTGGAAAGGGCGGGGCCATTCCCCTCACAAAAATAAATGTCTCCTTCGGCATGGATACCAGTATAATTCCTTACCAGGTCATTTTGTAATAATAAATATTCCTGATCAAATATGACACGAAGGGGAAGCAGCATTTTAAAACATGATTTACTGCCTCATCCTAATCTGAGCTATTAAATAAAAGGAATTTATAAACAATTTCTAGGCCATAAAATACCCATGAAGAAAATGGGAGCAGAGTGATGAGACCTCCAAATCAAAAGTTGCCTGCCTTGGATTATTTATTCTAACAGATTGAGCTGGTGTAGTGTGTTCTTAGTTATCAAAAATACTCTTGTAGCTTCGGGATTTTGAATTGATGAATATTCATGATGTGTAGAAAAGCATGGCACACACTGTGCAAACTCAGTCACACAAAATGGCATGTTGAATATGTACACATAGGACCTAGAAGAACACATCCAACTAAGCTGCTTATGATTGCAAATGACTTTGTTCTTTGCTTCTTGTGTTTTTGTTTCCTGTAATGCACATACTAACTTTAAAAAAAATAAAAACTATTTTAAAAGCTAATTTTAAAACTAAAAAAAAAAGTTGCCTCCCTTAACATTCAGAATGTTTGGAATCTTCAAAGTACTGACACATGTAATCTCAAGAGGTCTCAAAATTTCACTGTAATTTTTTTTTTAATTTTGCACTTGCACTTCAACATTTATTTATCCTTTATATTGTAGATAAAAATCTAGAAGGCACCTTCTCCCAGACTCCTTGTGACACAACAAGGCCAAGTGATCCCGAACTCAAAGAAGTGAATCTGTGAACCAAAATTAATCTTTCTTCCTTATATATTGATTGTCTCAGGTATTTTTTCACAATGATAGCAAGCTGACCAACACATCACAATTATAGGAGACCTCTCAGGAGAAGTTTGGAAACGGAAGTAACTTTAAGATGCCCAGTGTGGCTAAGATTCCATTCAGGTAAAGAAAAAAAAAAGAACTTTGGGGCTGGGGATTTAGCTCAGTGGTTCCGCCGCCTGCCTCACAAGCAGAAGGACCCAAGTTTGATTGTCCATACCCCCCCCAAAAAAGTAACTTTGAATTTTGGGCCCTGTAAAATTATTCTTTAAATGAAAAGAAGAAAAACATATTCTTGGAGAACATAAATAGAAAAACTTTGTTACCAGTACAGCTTCTTGCAAGGAATGTTAAAAAGGTCTTTAGACAGAAGAAAAATAACTTAGGTTTGAAACTCAGATCTCCATAAAGAAAGAATATCAAAAATTAATAAGTAATGGTAAAATAAAAGTATTTTTCTTATCATTAATCTCATGGGTGAGTCTTATAATCATAGCACTATATATGATTAAATATTCTTACACATAAGTAAATAAATGAAGCTGAGCCAGTTCCAGCATCCAGAAGGAAGCTGCCCCACCACCATCCCACGCTCCTAGGGCAGAGAAGCGGACCGCGCAGACGCCAGAAGCACACACACCACACACACACACACACACACACACCGTGGAAATAAGAAGACACATAAACAAGCCTAAAACAGACTTCTGGATCACCTACAGCAACCCCAAAGGGAAACGAGATGGAACAATCTCATACTCAACCACCTGGACTCTCTGAACTGGCAACAAAAGAGGATCTGAGAAAAATGAAATCAGAAATAATTTCTCAGATAACAGCAAAGATTGTGCTCATGGTGCAAGACATGATTAATAAATGTAGAGAGGACACAGATTTAAAAAAATAGAGAACCTAAGGAACATGATGGAATCCCAACATAGGAAACAAATGGAATCCATAAAACAGAAGCAAACAGATTTCCAGGAGATTAAAAACTCCATCGAAAGTCTGCACAGCAGAATGAAACAATGTAAGGATAGAATTTCAGATATACAAGATAAGATTGCAATTAGTGACCAAGAAAAGAAAAATTGCTTTAAAATTGTAAGGGAACATGAGAAATCAATCCAGCAGCTGCTAGACAATGCAAACAAGAATAACATAAGATTGATTGGAGTCAATGAAGAAAGAGGAGAGAGTGCAGATGATATAAAAAAAACTGTTCACAGAAGTGATGGCAGAAAACTTCCCAAGCATGGGAAAAGAACTTGACATACAGATAAGTGAGGCATATAGGACTCCAAATAGCCTTGATCAAAAAAATCTACACATAGGCATATAATAGTTAGGATTTCAGAAATCCAACAGAAGAACAAATGTCTACAAGCAGTGAGAGAAAAGAAACAAATCACATACAAAGGAAAGCCCATCAGAATCACAGCAGACTTCTCAATGCAAACCCTCAAGGCAAGAAGAGCTTGGAGTGACATATATCAAGCCCTAAAGGAAAACAGCCTCCAACCCAGATTGACGTACCCTGCAAAACTATCTTTCAAAATTGATGGAGAAATAAGATACTTTCATGAGAAAGAGCACCTCAGGAACTTCATGAATACCAAACCAGCACTCCAAAAAATTTTAGACAATACCCTAGGAAAAGACAATGAGTATCACAAGCCCAGGAAACCCAGCAGAATGAATCCATCGGGAGTGACAAGTTAAACGCAAAGGGGGAGAATCCAACAAAAAGAAAAAGTCATGACAAGGCTTTTTAAACTTTTAACTTCATCTCCCTAATGAGTGTATAATTCAATCTTATTATTGTACTGATTAGTATTTTTCTGATTCTAGAGTTGTACACCTTTCCTTGTGCTATACTGGCTATTTATCATCTTCTTATGTCTACTTTTTAATTGGGTTGTCTATTAATGAGCTCTAAGAATTCTTCATATATTCTGGTCATAGGTTATATGCATTGTAAATATGGTCTGTTTAAGGACTACTTTTCATTTTAATGATGTCATTTAAAATTCTAAATTTTGATGGAATCTCATTTATCAATTTTTTTATTTTATACATCATGTTTTTTGTATCCTAGGTAGTTCTTGCCTACCCTAAATTCCTAAATATTTTCCCTTATAATTTCTTCTTAAAGTTTTATACTTTTAGGCTTTCATGTTTAGGTTCATAGATCCCTCCAAGCTATTTTCACTTATGGAAATAAAGAGTTGAGGTTAATTTTTATATGCAGATACCAGGTGTTCTAGTGCCATTTGCTGAAAACACTATCTCTTCCTTGGCTCTTGAATTGAGTTTATATTCTATAAAATGTTCATGTTAAATAATCTTTCAAAACTCAGTGGACCATATATGCGTGGTTCTATTTCTAGATTCTCTGTTTTAGTCCAATGATCTATAGGTCTTCCCTTACACCAACACTGCCTTGATTACTGTAGCTTTAGAAGAAGTCTTAAAATTAGGTACTAAACGTCTTCCAACACTGTTTTATGTTTGTTGTTTTTTGTTTTTTAACTTTTCTAGCTCCTTTGTACTCCTACATAACTTTTAAATTTCAATATCCAATTCTTCCTTTATAGCAAGTATACATAGACCTGAATTTTTATATATACCTTGTGTTTTCTAATCCTGATAAATTCAAATACAAGTTCTAGGGGCTCCTAGAGATTTCTTAGTATTTTCTCTGTAGATGACCACTTCATCTACATATAAAGATTTTGCTTCTACCTTGCCAATCCTATCCTAATTGTGTCATTTTATTGCCAGACTCTTTTGGTGGGGCCTAGATTTCAAAGTTTCACAGACCAATAAAGAGTAAGCATACCTGCCCTTGTTCCCCACCTTAAGGAGAAAGCATTGTATCTTCTCCATTCATATAAGGCATTCTCGCTGGAAGTATGGAATACATGTCTTTAATCTGTTGAGAAGGTTCTGTTCTACTTCTAGTCTCCTGATAGCTGTTACCATGAACAGCTGTAGAATTTAGTCCAATACTTTTTCTCCAACTAGTGGCAGCATCATATGGCTTTTTCCTTTCCTCTGTTAAAATGATGACTTATGGGGGTGGATCTTCCAATGCTGAACCAACACTGCCATCCCTATAATAAAACCACTTTCTACATACGGCCAGATCTGACTTCTAACAGTTTCTTTTGTTAAACAAATTTCTATGTTCATACTTTTTTCTTCTATTATCTTTATCCAGTTTTAGGATTAGCACAATGTTGAGTTCCTTAAAATGAGGGGAGAAGTGTTCCTTCTTTTTTCTGCTTTAATTGTTTGATATAATTTATCAATTAAAATGTATATGAGCCTGCTGTTGTCATATAGATAGTTTTTCAAGCTAGGAATATACTTTCTTTAATAGGTGCTATTCAAATTTTATATTTCCTCCAGAGTTAGTTTCATTAATTTGTCTTCCAAGGTACTTCTTAGAAGTTGTCAAATTTATTTCAAAACAGATTTTTGTAATATGCATTCTATATCCTTTTAAATTCTGTAAAATCTGTGGTAATGTTTCCTAGATATTGATATAGTAATTTTAAAATGTATGATTGATATTGTGTAATAGGAAGAAAGGTCTAAAGGAGCAGGGGAAGTGGGAGGGGTAGGGGAAAGGAAAAAAGGGAAAAGAAAAAATATAAGAAAAGGAAAAAAATGGAAACAAGGTCTTTGCAAATAGGGAAAGGTGGAGGGGGTGAAGGGAGGGCAGGCGAATGGGGAAAAAAATAAGAACCAAGATACTCATGTAATGGTACAAGATCCCAATGATGAATGTAACTGTATTTTATATGTAAAATGTACCAATAAACTTAATGGGAAAAAAATAAGTAAATAAATGACAAGAAGGGAGGCATTAGCTTATAAGGCAAGCATACAACCTACAAAATGGTATAAGGCTATTTGAAAGAAGGTTTGCATGCTACACATTTATATTTACAAATTTGTATTTCCAAACTTTAGGGAAACCACTAAAAAAGTTTTTTTAATGTAATTAATATGCATAGAAAGGAAAGAAAATAGAATCAAATATTCAAAACCAAAAAAGAGACAAAAGTGGAAGACAAAAACAGGAATACAGAGAATGTCCACCCAGATTCCATCCATAAGTGTGCATAGACCCAGGAGAAGCCCATGTGGACCAGAGCACAGGTGCCTGCAGATCCCAGTCAGGGCCCCACCCAGACCCCAGCACCTTGGGTCCACAGGCCCCAGCCAAAGCCCCTCCTAGAAAAGAGCTGCACAGGCCCACAAGCAACAGCCAGAGGCCCACCTAGATAACATCAGTAAGAAGGCACAGATCCTAGCAAGAAGCCCACATAGACCAGAGCTGCACACGGATGCACAGGTCCCATCCAGGGCCCTGCTCAGACACCAGCAACTTGGGCCCACAGGCCTCAACCAAAGGCCCACCTGGAAAAGAGCTATGCAGATGGGCAAGCAACAGCCAGAGGCCCACCCAGATACCATTGGTAAGTGCACGCAGATCCCAGCCAGAACCCTGCTCAGACACCAGTGACTTGGCTGCACAGCCCCCAGCCAAAGGCCTTCACAGACAACAGCTACACAGAGGGGTAGTCCCCAGCCAGAAGCATGCCCAGACAACAGGGCAGTGCAGGGATCCAGACAGCAACCATTCTGAACCTAGGAATTGCATAGAGCAGAGAAAAGCCCTCTTGGTGACTTGCTGAGAATTGAAGATCACTGGGTGAGTAAAAATTTGTCTCAACAAAGACAGCAGGCTGCATCTGCTGAAATGAGAAGACGTGTAAACAAGTCTCAAAACCAGACTCCCAGATCACCTAAGGCAACCCAAAAGGGCAACAAGATGGAACAATCTGATACTCAACCACCTGGACTCCCTGAACTGACAACAAAAGAGGATCTGGAAAAAATGAAATCAGAAATACTTTCTCAGATAACAACAAAAACTGTGCAAATAGTGTAAGACATAATTAATAAATCTAGAGCTGACACAGATAAAAAAAAATAGAGGAGCTGAGGAACATGATGGAATACCAGTATAGGAAGCAAATAGAATCCATAAAACAGACACAAACAGATATCCAGGAAATTAAAAACTCCATTGAAAGTTTATGCAGCAGAATGAGCCAATGTGAGGATAGAATTTCAGATATAGAAGACAGGATTGCAATTAGTGACCAGGAAAGGAAAAATTTCTTTAAAATAGTAAGGGACCCCGAGACATCAATCCAATAGCTGCTACACAATGCAAAGAAGAGTAACATAAGACTGATCAGAGTCCATGAAGAAACAAGAGAGAGTGCAAATGACATTTTAAAAAACTGTTCACAGAGGTAATGACAAAAAACTTCCCAAGCAAGGGGAAAGAACTTGACATACAGATAAGTGAGGCATACAGGACTCCAACTAGCCTTGAGAAGAAAAAAAAAAACTCTACACCTAGACATACAATAGTTAAGATTCCAGAAACCTAACTGAAGAACAAAATTCTACAAGCAGTTAAACAAAGAAACAAATCACATACAAAGGAAAGCCCATCAGAATCGGAATAGACTATTCAACACAAATCCTCAAGGCACAAAGACCCTGGAGTAAAGTATTTCAAGCCCTAAAGGAAAACAACCTCCAACCCAGACTGATGTACCCTGCAAAACTATCTTTCAAAATTGATGGAAAAATAAGATACTTGCATGACAAAGAGCACCTTAGGAACTTCATGAATACCAAACTAGCACTCCAAAAAATTTTCAACAATATCCTAGGAAAAGACAATGAGGATTACAACCCTCCCAGCAGAATGAATCAATCAGGCACAACAAGAAATTAAATTCAAAGGGGGAGAATCCAAGAAAAGAAAAAGTCATGACAAGGATAAGTCAATACGTATCAGTTATAACCATCAATGATAATAGTCTCAATTCATAAATCAAAAGAAATAGACTGGCAGCATGGGTCAAGAAGCACAATCCAACAATATGCTGCATACAAGAAACACACTTAAGTCAAAAAGAAACTCATAGACTGAAAGTTAAAGGATAGAAAACAATACTCCATACAACAGGAACCCAAAAAAAAGCAGGAGTAGCTATACACTTTGCAGATAAAATGGATTTCAAACCAACACTAATTAAGAGAGACAAAGAAGGACACTACATCCTTGTAAAGGGAACAATCCAACAGGAAGAGATGACAATCATAAACATATATGCACAAAATACTAGTGTACCCAACTATATAAAATAAATACTAATGGACATGGAAAATCAAATAAGCACTAATACAATAGTAGTGGGGGACCTCACTACCCCACTGTCACAAATAGATCAACTAGACTAAAAATAAGTAATGAAATACTAGAACTCAATAAAACTCTTGAACAAATAAATTTAACAGATGTTTACAGAGTGTTCACCCCACAGATAAAGAATAAAAATTCTTTTCAGCTGCACATGGGTTGTTCTCCAAAACAGACCACATACTGGCTCATAGAATATGTTTAAGTAAGTGCAAAGGAATTGAAGTTATCCCCTGTATATTATCAGACCACAGTGCGATGAAATTGGAGATCAATAGCAAAAGAAACCACAAGAATTTCATAAACACATGAAAATTGAACAACACACTTCTGAATAACCAATGGGTCACAGAGGAAATTAAAGAATCAGACAGTTCCTTCAATTAAATGACAATGCCAATACAACATGTTGGAATCTATGGGACACAATGAAAGCAGTCCTACGAGGGAAATTCATAGCAGTGAACACTCATGTTAGGAAAACAGAGCAAGCTCAAATAAACAACGTGATGCTTACCCTCAAGCTTCTAGAAAAAGAAGAGCATGACAAACCCAAGCTCATATGAGGGAGGAAATAATACAGATAAGAGCAGAAATCAATGCAATGGAGACTAAGAAAATAATACAAAAATCAATGAATCAAAGAGTTGGTTCTTTGAAAGAATCAACAAAATTGACAAATCCTTAACCAACCTTATCAAGAAAAGGAAAGAAAAGGCCCAAATCCATGCAATTAGGAATGAAAAGGGTGCAATTACAACAGACCCAGCAGAAATCCAGATGATCATCAATACCTACTTCCGGAACCTATACGCCAATAAGATGGACAACACAGAAGAAATTGACAGATTCCTAGATACATATGAATTACCAAAGTTGAATGAAGAAGACCTGAATATTCTAAACAATCCAAGATCAATCAATGAAATTGAAAATGTAATTAGAAACTTAACAATGAAGAAAAGCCCAGGTCCTTATGGCTTCACTGCTGAATTCTACAAGACATTTAGAGAAGAACTATTGCCACCACTGTTTAAAATCTTCAATGAAATTGAAAAGGAAGCAGTACTCCCTAATTCATTCCTGGAAGCAAACATCACCTTGATCCCCAAAGCAGATAAAGACCCAACTGAAAAAGAGAACTATAGGCCAATCTCACTAATGAACATAGATGCAAAACTCCTCAATAAGGTACTGGCAAATAGAATGCAGAAGATCATCAAGAAGATCATACACCCTGACCAAGTGGGAGTCATCCCAGGGACGGTTCAACATATGCAAATCAATAAATGTAATACACTGTATTAACAGAGCCAAGGACAAAAAACCATATGATCATCTCAATAGATGCAGAAAAAGTGTTCAACAAAATCCAACACACATTCATGATATAAATCCTATAGAAAATTGGAATAGACGGTCTCTATCTCAACCTAATAAAAGCCATCTATGAAAAACCAGCAAGCAATATCATACTAAATGGTCAAAAACTGAAATCCTTCACACTAAAATCAGGAACAAGATAAGGATGTCCACTATCACCACTCCTGTTCAATATACTTTTGGAGACATTAGCCTCAGCAATTAGACAGGAGAAAGAGATAAAAGGAATAAAGACAGGTAATGAAGAAGTCAAATTGTCATTATTTGCAAATGACATGATACTCTATATAGAAGACCCCAAGAACTCCACCAAAAGTCTTCTAGACTTAATAACCAAATTCAGTAAAGTAGCTGGATACAAGGTCAACACACAAAAATCAATAGCTTTCCTTTACATGAACAACAGACTCATTGAGAGAGAAATAGGGCAAATAATTCCTTTCACAATAGCATCCAAAAAACTGAAATACCTAGAAATCAACCTAACAAAAGAAATCAAAGACCTCTACTCTAAAAACTATAGCACTCTGAAAAAAGAGATAAAAGAAGATATCAGAAAATTGAGGGCCTGGGATTTAGCTGAGTTGTGCAGCCACCTGCCTTGCAAGCACAAGATCCTGAGTGAGATCCCTGGGACACAGACACACAAAAAATAGAAAGACAGCCCTTGCTCCTCAGTAGGAAGAACCAAAATAGTGAAAATGGCCATACTTCCAAAACTGCTATATAGATTCAATGCAATCCCAATTGAAATTCTGACAGCATACATCACAGACTTTGAGAAAACACCCCAAAAATTCATTTGGAAAAGAACAGACCTAGAGTAGCAAAAGCAATTCTAGGCAACAAAGACAAGGTAGGGGGTATCACAATCCTCAACTCAAAACTAAACTACAAAGCTACTGTTATTAAAATAGCATGGTACTGGCAAAGAAACACCTGAGGACCAGTGGAACAAATGAGAAGATGCAGAAACAACTCCAGACACACTCAACCACCTCATCTTTGACAAAGGAGCCAAACACCCTCACTGGAGGAAAGATAGCCTCTTTAAGAAATGGTGCTGGAAAAATTGGGTTTCAAATTGCCAAAGATTAAAACTAGACCTATATCTTTCACCATGAGATAAACTACAATCAAAATGGATTAAAGACTTAAATATTAAAACAGAAATGATGAACCGGCTGGAACAGGGCTTAGGTAGAACTCTTGAAGACTTTGGTGTAGGAAAAAATTTCATGAACAAAACTTCAGTTGCCCGTGGACTAGCACAAAAAAACAAGTGGGAAATTTTCTTATTAAAAAGCTTCTGCACGCAAGAGAACCCACCAACAATGTGAAAAGACAACCCAAAATGTGGGAAAAAAATTTTAGCAGCTGTTCCTCAAAGGTCTACTATCCAGAATATATAAAGAAGTTTTAAAAAATCAGACCTCCTAAATTTAAAGACCCAATTCAAAATGGGCATCTGAAATGAACAGACATTTCTCAGAAAAGTAGAAATAGCAAATAAATATATGAAAAAATGTTCAACATCACTGGTCATTCAAGGGATGCAAATGAAAACAACACTGAGATTCTACCTCACCCAAGAAAAAATGGCTGCTATCCTGAAATCAACCAATAACCAATGCTGGCAGGGTTGTGGGGAAAAAGGAACCCCACTTCACTGTTGGTGGAAGTGTAGACTGGTGCAACCACTGTGGAAACCAGTATGGAGATACCTCAAAGATTAGAGGTCCCATTTGACCAAGCTATTCTTGTTAGGTATCTTCCCAAAAGAATTACAAGAATCATACTGCAGCAATATATGTGCACCTATGTTCACAGCAGCACAGTTTGTAATAGATAAAACTTGGAAACAGCCCAATTGCCCATCAACTGGAGACTGGATAAATAAAATGTGTTTTTTTAATAAAATGGAGTACTACTCACCCATAAAGAATGAGAAATGAGCTAAATGGATTCACATTGAGGTGATACTCTTAAGTGAAGTAAATAGGACAGACATGTGCAAATACCAAATAGTTTCTCTGGTGTGAGATACTGAAAGTGTAAATAAGGATCAAAAGGCATAATAGATAATGTGAAATAGGAAGAAAACGTCCAGGGCCAGGGATTTAGCTCAGTGGTTCTGCCGCCTGCCTCACAAGCACAAGGTCCCAAGTTCCATCCCCAGTACCCACCCCCCACCCCCCACAAAAAGAAAGAAAGAAAGAAATAGCTAAAACTCAATCTATTTCTAGCTTATGAAGCTAGAAAAAGAGCAAATTAAATCTGAAATATCTAAAGAAAATGAGTAAAAGTTAAGGCAGAAATGAGTGGCACTAGAGGAAAAAAAAATCAATACAGGAAAAAATTGCTCAGGTTTGGCTTGAACTTGCAATCCTCCTGCTTCAGCCTCCAGGAGTGCTGGGTTTACACTCATGCACCACCACACCTGGCTGAAACTGGTTTTGTAATATACTGTAATTTTTTTTAAAAAAAGAAGAAAAAAAGTGGACACAAATTATTACC